>NC_044032.1:385616810-385916810 GCF_901765095.1 Microcaecilia unicolor
CTGTCACACACACATAAACTCGCATGGTGCTGCCAACCACAGACAGGGGGGGGAGAGGCAGGGAGTCCTGAGACCACATGGGGGGAAGGGGAGGGGCTCCTCAGACCTCAGAGGGGGAGGGACTCCTGAGACCAGAGGGGGGGAGAGGGTCCTCAGACCACAGTGGGGGAAAGGGGGTTCTGAGACCTCAGAGAGGGGGAGAAGATCCTGACACCAGAAGGGGGGAGAACATCCTCACACCAGAGGGGGGAGGAGATCCTGAGACCACAGAGGGGGGAGGGGGTCCTCAGACCACAAGGGGAAGGGGTCCTTAGACCACAGAGGAAGGGGGGAGGTCTCACAAACACTCTCTTACAGTCAGTGTCTTTCTCTCTCTCATACAGTCTCTCACGCTATGTTTCACACTGTATCACATTCACTCTCTATGTGTCACACAGTTGATCTCACACACACTCTCGGTCTCACACACTCCGTCTCACACACTCCGTCTCATACACTCTCTCGGTCTCACAGAGAGTCTGTGTATCGCACATATACTCTCTCATACTCTCTCTCACACACACAGTGTATCTGTGTGAAACACACTCTCTCACAGTCACTGTGTCTCACATACGCACTCACACACACTCTCATTCTCACACACACACTCTCATTCTCACACACACACTCTCTGTCTCACAGACACACTCGCACCCAGACTCACTCTCTCTCTCTCTGTCACACACTCGCACATTCACTCTCTCTCTCACACAGTCACTCTCACACACACTCTCTCAAACATACACACTCCCAGGAAAACCTTGCTAGCGCCCGTTTCATTTGTGTCAGAAACAGGCCTTATTTACTAGTATATAAATAAAAGGGAAAATCACACTATAACCAGTTCCCCCTAATTACACTCCAGAATCTATCAGTAAGCAGCGTCAGTTCCAGATAGTGGCCCTGCCATGTCCAGCCAATATTGAGATCATTTGAATGGAATTTTGGTTAACACCTCCTGAAGACACCGTTTGGTGAAGACAGTCTGCCACCTGAGGCAAGTGGATTGTCTGCCCCAGCTCCGCTCCATCCTGCCCCCTGGCTCGGCTCCACTCCACCCCCAGTCTGACATTTCTCCCCTTCCTTCATTTACTGAATTTGTGTTTTAGTAATTTTCAATTAAAGTTATATTTGTATTTGGTGGTATTAGGTGTTCCCGTGTTCTCAAAACATTTTGGAGGCTAAGATCTAGGAACCACAATTCTAAAAGAACTTCTGGAAAACACCTGGTGCCTGCGCCCCCCCCCCACCCGCCCGCGCCCACCTGCGCCTGAAACCATAAGCCATAATTTATCAGTTTAAAAGGAGGATTAGAGCTCTCCGAACCCCACCGAACCCCACACCTTGATATACAGTACATCCAACATGTTTCAGTAGAGAGCGACACACAGCTACAGCAATTTTCATATCCCGTCAGTTGCCAGGCCCAGAGCCTCCTCGCTGTTGCATCCTGCCCTTGCGGAAGCAGGAAGTGACATCAACAGGGGGCAGGATGCAGTAGCGAGTAGGCTCTGGGCTCAGCAGCTAACAGGATATGAAAATCACTGCCGCTGCCTGATGCTCTCTACTGAATTGTGGATGCACATTAAGGTAAGGAGCAGGGAGGTGTTCCAAGACAGGATAACAGACATGCCAGAGATGCAGGACCTCTTGGAGCGCAAGGCCCTATGCGACCGCCTCTGTCACCCCTGAATCTGGAGCACCTAAGTGCACCATGCAACTCGTGCAACTGATAGTATTCGATATGTGGTGCGCATCATGTGGCAACCTGCCCATGCCACATCCTCCAGGTGTACGACCCCTTGAAGTTGCTTGCTACATGACTTGTGCGCTGGCTCAGTATAGCACCAAGTACTTCAGCGTGTAACTTTCAATTCCTGGTGCCATTCACTCACTTAAGTGCTAGTACTCCATAACATATGCATACTATCCTGCTTATAATCGAAAGAGAAAAACGCTTATATTCCGACCTAAATCGGGAGATGGACGTCTTTCTCTCGCGGGTGCCCAAATCGGTATAATCGAAAGCCGATTTAGGGCGTCTTCAACTGCACTCCGTCGCGGGAATGAATAAAGCTGATGGGGGCATGTCGGAGGCATGGTGAAGGCAGGACTGGGGCGTGGTTATCGGCCGAGCAGAGATGGGCGTCTTTACCTGATAATGGAAAAAACACAGGCGTTTTTACCGCGAAGTTGGGTCACTTTTTTTGGACCCTTTTTTTTCACAAACAAGTCCCAAAAAAGTGCCTCAACTGACCAGATGACCACTGGAGGGAATCGGGGATCACCTGCCCTGACTCCCCCAGTGGTCACTAACCCCCTCTCACCAAAACAAACCCACTTTACAAACGTTTTTTGCCAGCCTGTATGCCAGCCTCAAATTCCGTACCCACCTCAATGACAGCAGAATGTGTTCTATCCTCTGACAGCCTTTCCCTGGTTCTGATGTGGGTCTCGGGTGAGTGTGACACCTTTTCTGTTAAGGGCACTGCAGAGTCACATCAGCAATGCATTGTGGTGGGTGTAGGGTATTGGGCTCCGTGATTCCACTAGCTTGTGTTCAATGCTCACGATGTTGGTAGTTGGTAGGCTCTACTCCCATGGTGCTTTTCCCTCTGCTTACTGGGTCAGAGTGTGCCCTGTTTTGTTTCCAGTAGTCCATGAGGTAGTAGTGGCCATTTTTGTAAGCCAGTTTTAGATCCCTTTCATGTGTCCACGTTACAGAAACTAATTCTTACCTTGAATGGTGCTGAAAGAGGGCATTGTACAGCATTCTGCCAGCTCTGACTTACTGCTAATCTCAGTACCAGGGAGACTCTTTGCCAGTGGGGCACAACCTCTGATCTGCAGTTAACTGTGAGTAAACGTGCTTATTCCAATAAAGGACTTTTTCAAAGAGATTAGTCTTCAGGTGTCAACTGGTGTGCCCAGGTTATACAGCAGTAGCAAGTCCTAGAGGCCTGTATGTATGCAGGTCCCTGGAACAGTTTTAGTGGGTACCGCAGTGCACTTCAGGCAGTCGGACCCAGGCCCATCCCCCTACCTGTAACACTTGTGCTGGTAAATGGGAGGCCTCCAAACCTCACTGTACCCACATGTAGGTGCCCCCTTCACCCCTAAGAGCTATGGTAGTGTTGTACATTTGTGGGAAGTGGGGTTTGGGGGAGGGGGGTTGGGGGCTCGGCACCCGTGGTAAGGGAGCTATGCATGTGGGAGCTGTTTCTGAAGTCCACCGCACTGACCTCTAGGGTGGCCAGTTGGTGTCCTGGCATGTCAGGGGGGGGCCAGTGTACTACGAATCGTGGCCCCTCCCATGACGAAATGGCTCAGATTAGGACGTTTTTGAGCTGGGCATTTTTATTTTCCATTATCGCTAAAAAAAAACAAACGCCCAGCTCAGAAACGAACAAATCCATGGCATTTGGTCCGTACAAACCGTATTTTCGAAAAACAAAAAAAGACATCCATTTTTTTCGAAAATACAGTCTGTCCCTCCTCTTCACGTACTCGTTGTCGGACATAGACGCCCATGGAAATAGGCGTTCGCCCCTCCACAGGTACCAAAATACATGCGGCAGCTTATAGAATTAATTTTATGATATGTAAAAATTCTGCAAATTTCTGCATGCTTTGTTTGTCAAAATAAGCATCATCACTGTATTTGTGTGATACTTAATTTAAAATACAATTCTGGAAAAATACTAGCAAAAATTAGTACATTTGGGGATTTGGGGAGACAGATTTTCCTCAAGACTACTGTAACATTACATCATAACACTCAGCCCCCCCCCCCCCCCCACACACACACACAGTTCTCTTTCTCTCACTGCATATCTCCAATAATCTTAGGCACCGCAGCACTTACCTGTCACCCTTCTACTCTCTCCCACCCAGACGACTCCACAGCTTCCTCTTCTACCACAGCCCTCAATCCCACTTCAAATTCTCTCTCCAACTCTCTCCCTTCCCAAACTTAGGGGTCCTTTTTCTAAGGTGCACTGAAAAATGGCCTGCGGTAGTGTTGGCGAGTGTTTTGGCCGCACGATCATTTTTCAGAGCACCTGTAAAAAATAACTTTTTTGGGGGGGGAGGGGGGTCTGAAAATGGACGTGGAGCATAATGAAAATTGGCGCACATCCATAGTGGGTCACTGACTTAGCGGTAAAGTCTCACGCGTTAACCAGGCAGTAATGGTCAACGCGCATCCAAATGCCGATTACCACCCATGCGCCAGAAAATAAAAATATTTTCTGATGTGCGTATCAGACGCACGTCAAAAATGAAATTACTGCCTGGGCCATGTGGTAGCTGGGCGGTAACTCGGAATTGGCGCACATTGGGCACGCATACTTATTCGGCTTAGGACCCCTTAAACAGCTCTGTGTACTCCCATCCTACTCCTGTACTGACCCCCAACACTTTTGCTAGCTCTTTCCTTGGCCTCATCACTACCACTACCTCGGCTCTGCTCCACTAGATTCACTGCCTCTCTCTCTTACTCTTCCCCCGGGTATCCTTACTGGACTCCTCAGCAATCTTGCTCTTCCCAGGCTTGAACTTCTTCAGCTCTTACCTCAGGCTTAATCCATGCCCCAGTTCCTAACCTGCTGTATCAACTCCTTCCTTTCTCCCTACCTACACAAGCACCAGCTCTTCCATCACCTGACAGCTGCACTATCACTCAGGCCTCTAACTAGAGCCTGTTGTGTCATGCCACGTGATTGGTTCTCTTCTTCCAGCAGGTTCATGGATCTAGAACTTCAAGAAGGCACAAAGCTGCTTTCAATTTTTCTCTTACAGCAGGCCTGTGAGGTAGGCTTATTTTTATGCAGGGAAGTGTAAATTCTGCACAAATTTTGCATTGCACAGTTAAGCTAAATTCCCCTAGGAGTAAAAATAGCAGACTGTCTGACTACTAAAACAGATATGATCGAGTAGGAAAATACTACATTGGTTTCTATGCAAAAAGTATGGATTTCCAATCAATAACTACTAGAAGCATGACATTTCACCACCCTGGGTGAATTCCTTCAAAAACGTGGTAAATAAATCCAAATAAATAAATACATTTTGGAGAAAGCTATGAAAATAACAAACAAATATTTTATGAGAAATCAAAATCCTTACTGACTGACACCTAGATCATAAAACCCCAGAACCATGTTTGGTTTATCGACATAGAAATTCCAAAAGACAGTACTGTGGAAGATAAGGAATGTGAAAAGGTCGCAAAATACTAGGATCTGCTAAAAGAAATAAACAGGAGTACACTTGGGGGGAGGTGGGGAGAATTGTATAATAGGATATCTCAGTTTGGTGCCCCAATAAGACTTAATGGAAGTGCATTCTATAAAGCTACCTGGATGCCCAAATTCTATTATAGGATACTATCATAACCCAGTATCAGCGAGCCTAACATTAGAATGTCCACAGTTACATCAGCCATGGACCTGACAGAACTGAAGGCACCTAAATGTGGCTGGAATGCGCATAATTTACAGTATTCTAGAAGTTACACAAGTAACTGGAAGTCCCGCCCATATCCCACCCATGCTCCACTCACATGTACACCCCCTTGTATTTATGCGCTACAGCATTTAAGCATATCCTTACAGAATAACAATTAGGGGGCTTACACACATAAGTGCTAATTTTATCTGCATTTATGTGCACAAGGGGTGTTTAACTGTGGGTGCTTAGTTATACAATTGCTCTTCACATGCAATACCACAAGAAATGAGTGTGGGGAATCTGTGAAATAGGTCTTTATATATTACTGAAATGTGTGGTCTCCTGTTTAAATATTATAGGTCTATCCTTAACGTTTCTTTCTATATCATTTTTACTGTACTTTGTAAACCATCAGGATCACGTGCGTCCAGTTGGTATAGAAAATCCTATGAAATGATAAACAATTAACTGCTAAGCAATTGTATGTTCCTACTAGTTGTTTGGCTGATACATGAAATCAAGCTTTTTCCATCACAGGGGATAGCTTATTGAATCATTAGCCAGGACATTTAAGACTTTGTTCCAATAGACAACAATTTAAGAAATATTTGAAAATGTATTTCCTTGTGAAAGTTTTCATTGATGACTGATCTCAGATCTATAATAAGCTGTTCTACTAGAGAGTGTAGTACGATGTAAGATATTTGCAGAAATATATTGTATTATGTTGGTTTTGTTTTTAATGATTTTATGTATGTTTTATTGTAACCCACTTTGGATCAAAGCAAGATATAAATATCAAAATAATAAAATAAAATAAGCAACTCAGAAGAAATTTGGTCTGTCTAAAACTGGAGCACAATACAACAGCCCAGTCACAGACAGTAGCACTGTTGAGACCTCATACATTATCAGGCACCACCTTCATGATTCCCAAGCCCTTGGTTAGGGCTAGAATCATGAAGGGAACAAGCCAACATTGGTTGTGATACATCAGTATCTACAAGGAAAGACAAAACAAGGTAGCGAGCATAATACACTGGAATATCTGCCAGCAATATCACTTGCCTGTAACCAATAACATTTTTTCTTATAATCCAAAATTTTCTATGAAAATGGCTCTAAGTAGAGTACAAAAAATAGACTAGACATTACTAGGAATTTACAAAAAAAAATCACCATGACCCAATCATATAACAAAATAGCCTCCCTATATTTATTAGTTTTGTTCAGTGAATTTTCTATAATGGCAGGTCTTCAATTGTTTATAGAATAACTTATGGTTTTGTAATATCCTCAACTCTTTTGATAGCATATAAAATTGATTTTAAGTCTTTGTCTTTTCAGAGTTGGAAAGTGTAATTATTATTATTATTAGCATTTGTATAGCACTACCAGACGCATGCAGCGCTGAACACCTGACACAAAGAGGCAGTCACTGCTCAAAAGAGCTTACAATCTAAATAAATATTAGTCTGTTCGTTGAGGGGTGAATCTTAGTATTAGCTGGGAAATGAACTAATTGGGCCATGTAAAATTATGTTGTCCACATGGAGGGGCATAATCGAAAGGGACACTCAAGTTTTCCTGGGGACGTCCTCGCAGGACAGCCCCGTGATGGGGCGGGGATACCCGTATTATCGAAACAAGATGGGCGTCCATCTTTCGATAATACGGTCGGGGACACCCAAATCCTGAAATTTAGGTTGACCTTAGAGATGGCCGCCCTTAGACTTGGTCGTTTCTGATTTTCGGCGATAATGGAAACCGAGGACGCCCATCTCAGAAACGACCAAACCCAAGCCATTTGGTCGTGGGAGGAGCCAGCATTCATAGTGCACTGATCCCCCTGACATGCCAGTACATCAACCGGGCACCCCAGGGGGCACTGCAGTGGACTTTACAAATTGCTCCCAAGTGCATAACTCCCTTACCTTGTTTGCTGAGCCCCCACAAATTGATCCCAGGTGCATAGCTCCCTTACTTTGTGTGCTGAGCCCCCCAACCCCCCCCCCAAAAAAAACCCACTACCCACAACTGTACAACACTACCATAGCCCTTAGGGGTGAAGCGGGGAATCTAGATGTGGGTACAGTGGGTTTCTGGTGGGGTTTGAAGGGCTCACATTTACCACCACAAGTGTAACAGGTAGGGGGGATGGGCCTGGGTCCGCTTGCCTGAAGTGCACTGCACCCACAAAACTGCTCCAGGGACCTGCATACTGCTGCGAGGGACCTGAGTATGACATTTGAGGCTGGCAAAAAATATTTTTAAAGTTTTTTTTTAGGGTGGGAGGGGGTTGGTGACCACTGGGAGTAAGGGGAGGTCATCCCCAATTCCCTCCGGTGGTCATCTGGTCAGTTCGGGCACCTTTTTGAGGCTTGGTCGTAAGAAAAAATGGACCAAGTAAAGTCGCCCAAGTGCTCATCAGGGACGCCCTTCTTTTTTCCATTATCGGCCGAGGACGCCCATGTGTTAAGCATGCCCTAGTCCCACCTTCGCTATGCTTCCGACACGCCCCCTTGAACTTTGGTCATCCCCACAATGGAAATCAGTTGAGGACGCCCAAAATCGGCTTTCGATTATGTCAATTTGGGCGACCCTGGGAGAAGGACGCCCACCTCCCGATTTGTGTCGAAAGATGGGCGTTCTTCTCTTTCGACAATAAGCCTAATAGTATCTTATGAATCAAGGTGCACAATTTGAAGTTAACCCATGCTTTTACAGATGCTGTAAATTGGTGGGACCACAAAATTGAAGCCATGGGACAAAATATCCTCCACAATGAAAGACACAAAAATATTGGCCATGATACATTAGAATATTTGCCTGCAACCACAAATTGGTGAAATCACAAAACTGAAACAGTGGTAGAAAATGACCTCTACATGAAAAGTCACAAAAAAAGCAGCCATGATACGTTGGAATATCTGCCAGAAGTATCAGAACACAGTGGGCGTCAACAAAATCACCATCTGTCAAATACAGGTTGGTGCGCTGCTTGGAACTGCCCCAATCCTCAGCCGATACCTTTCTAAATCCTAGGTTCTTGCGAGCATTCAATGTTGTTTTCTTTTTTCCTCCCCTATTTTTTAGGGAAAAGGGCAAAAAAAAGGGGGGGGGGGAAGGCCAGAGAGATTAGGAGGTAAGGTCCTGAGAAGCACTTAAGGGGGTGATGCCTAAGTGAGGGCCTGTGCAATCTGCTCTAGCAACATCAAACATTGTTTCCTGATTGACTTCCATATGATGCGTACGGGAAAGAATGTGCTCCAGAGATATTGACATTCTCTCAACATCACCCTCCTGAGACCATGTACTTCCTGCAGGATCTGCTGCAACAGAGGAACAGATTCCTGAACTCCCTGGAACTTTGGGGTGGGGGGGGGGGGGAAGAGGGCTAGGACCATTGGTGCTACTGCTTCTTCCTGCTGGAAGAAAAAGGATGAGGTTAGCAAGCATTAGCACTATTTCAGCATTTGTGAACACTAGACTTTGTGGGTCAGAGAGGGAGCCCCAGACTTAACTGTCTGAAATCTGTCTCCCTCTTGTCTTACACAACCACTTGTAGACTCCATTCAGATCCCTGTCACACACTGATACATACCACAAAGTCAATAGACCCCCACAGAAACCCTCCACCTCAGAAAGCAGATAAGATGCATGAGAAACTCAGATGCTGGATTAATGGATTCATCATGGCAGCTCTCATTAATGGATTATGGTCAAGCAGGGAATTGAGAATTTCAGTCCTGGTATTCCTAATATTATCTCCCACCATGGAAAGGTCACTTAGGAATCAATATTCAAAGCCACTTTTTCCACAGAGGAAAAATGATTTTTCATGTGCAAAGCTGGCTTTACATATTGCCCTGCAAGTCGGCAGATTGCTACTTTCTTGTTCCCTCATTTATAAACATAATGGGCCCAATATTCAAAATGGTTTGACTGAGCAGGAGATACTCTTGCCCAGTTAAACCCCGCTGAGCTGGCTGTCTACTAATATTTAGCAGCATTTAAGTGTTTAGTGGCTCTGAATACTGACTGCAACTACCACAGCACTATTCAGTTAGCAGCAGGGTAATCTAGGGATGGAGTCGGATGAAACTGGTAATTAACAAGGCAGCTGTCCTGACTTTGCTCAGGTTAGCTAACTGGATAGCTGGCTGAATATTTTGTTGAGACTTCTCTCAAACCTACCTCCCACATATACACACTCCCCCCCCCCCCCCCCCAAAAAAAAAAAAGTTTCCCCTTCCCAATCTCCCCAACAAGAGCTTTCCCCTGAATCCTCCCATGAACAACTCCACACCTAACCCCCCCCCCCCCCGCAACAACAGCTTCCCCTGTTCATGAAGGACCAGCTCTACCCCCAGCAGTTTCCCCAGGCCTGTCTTAAGGGTCCCTGGTAGTTAGTGTAGGGAGGACAGGAGTGATCCTCACTTGCTCCTGCCCATGCCGGCTCTGGCTTCAAAATGGCTATCGTGACCTCTAGCTGCAGAAGGCATCACAGGAATACTTTTAAATTCTCTTACAGCATCTGCAGAGAGACAATGGCATGAAAAAATGCAGGACAGCAGAAGGACAAAGCACTAGCTCTTACAGATGCAAAAGGCATCAAATTCTTCGGACAGGTAAAGAAACAGGCTGGGAGAATGGGGAGGGGCTGAAGGTGATGCTGGGAATAGGGAGGACACTGAATGTGATACTGGGGTCGGGGGAATGGGGGGTACTGAAAGTGAAGCTTGGCTGGGAGAATGGGGGAGTGATTGGAAGTGATCCTGGAGAAGCATGTACAATTGGATCGAGTGGAAATATTTTTGTTGACTTCAACCCTGTTTAAACCAATGTAAATGCACAGATGAAGAATAGTATAACCAGGGTCTCCAGGGGTCTAAAGTGAAAGGATCGAGTGTTACCAGTAGTTACAGGCTCCATTATAGTGTGCACCATCTGATTTTAGTCCAATGCTTCTAAGGCCCTGCAGTATTTGGAACTAGGTTATCTTTGTGAAAACCTGTTCTGTGGCACCCTTAATCAGTCACAACAGGGACAGTTCAATTTTTCATTTCACAATTATAGTTTTGTGGTCGACTGTGTCAGAAATGGCAGTCAGTGTGCAGTAGTTGTGCTGTCATAGAGGACAGAATTGCTGGTCGATTCATACCAAGGAGGTTTAATTGACAGGAGATGGCGGAAGCATGCTTGAACCATTATTTGGCCTGAAGCCAGGAGGCCAAGCTTGCTGCCATACAAAGTAATGTATTTTGAGTGTATCTAGATGGCAGCGCTGCATAGGGCAGCAAGAAAACCTCCTTGAGTGTAGACGGCTTCAGCCTTGTCACAAGATGCTGTCTCCTGTCAATGAAACCTCTTTGATTCATACTAGTGGGTGTATATGCAGGGGCAGCCTGACCATTAGGTCATCTGAGGCAGAAGCCTTGGGCGCCACTCTTTGGGGATCAGCATCTCCCCCTTCCTTCCTCCACCCTGTTCACGGCGTTTACCTTGTCATTCCATCACATTCCAAAAGCCAGCAGCAGCAGCAATTCCCATACGCTGCCCTGCCAGTGGCACTCACCTCTTCCCTTTACTGCGGCTGCCTTTCTGGTGTAACTTCCTGTTTCGTCAGAGGCGGCCACAGTAAATGGAAGAGGTGGGTGCCACCGGCAGGGCAGCACATTGCTGCCACCTTTAGCTTTTGGAATGTGAAGAAATGACAAGGTAAGCGCTACAAACGGGATGGAGGAAGAAAGGGAGTGGCATCTCAGCCCAGGGGGTGGCATCTCAGCCTGGGGAGGGGCAGCATCTTAGCTCCACATCTTGCCTTGGGCCGCCCCCTCCAGCTCCCGAGGATACGAGGCTTTCTCATTGAATTAATGGAGGAGGGAATGCCAAGAGTTGTTCTTCTCTCAGAAATTGATGTGACTCCCAGATGGAAACATCTTCTCGTCCTCCGGCAGGAAAAGTCAAGCTAGGAAGTCCACATCCTCCTCAGAGAATTAGGGCTTCCTTTATCTCCTGAACAAATCTAATTCCTTTCTTGTAAAATCAAAAAACAATCATTGCACTATCAAGGAAGGGGCTAATACCAACTGATCCACTAGATCACAGTGACTGTGAGGGAAAAGGTGGACCCTGAAAGGGAGTATGATGACAAGCAGACAAAATTACCACACACACACACCACTTTCATTCCTTCTCAGTATAAAATTAAGTATATTGATAAAGGAATCTGAATGGATTTAAATATGCCTTTTGGCATGAAAATTTCTAATATTTACGGGTGTTGTCAAAACTATCCATGTTTGTGCTTGAACAGAAGTGCAGATAAAAATCATGAAGTGCAAAGAAACATCTCTCCAGGGACTATTGTACACAAACAGGAAAACACTATCTTCCATATAACCATAGTGCCTTAGTGTGAGCACCACTGGTGTGCTAAGAGTATAGATTACTAAAGTTTACATACATGAATATAACATTCACATGTGTAAGTGTTGGTTGAGTACTAAGTGGAATTCTGAAAATTTAGCATGCAACCTATATACTGTTGGATTCTATATATGGCGCCTTAATTTCCATGTGAAAATCGAAGTGTATTCTATAACAATGTACATAACTTAATTGGTTAACTAGCTAATCAGCACTGTCAATCAGATGTTAACAAGCAGTTAACTGCTCTAATTGGCATTAATTAAGATTTACATGTACAACTGACTATGCATATTCTGTAATGTGGTGTGCCTAAGTTGACAAGGGGGTGTGACCATGGGTGTTTTAAAAATCTATGCATGTTGTTATAGAATACACCCACTCTACGCCTACTTTAAGGCATCAGGATTTACGCCAAATAAAATGTGGTGTAAATGAACGTGACTAAATTTGGTTGTGTGAAGAGGCGCTCGGCGTATTCTATACACCGCGTGGAAATTTAAGCCTCTTCTATAAAATATAGGCATACTATAGAGAATATGCCTAGGCATATTTTTTTCCGCACAGAATTTTCAGCTGCCATATATAGAATCTGGCCCATAACATGAAACTGTAAGGGGGGCCTATGAACAGGCAACGCTTGGATGGGCTGCACACTTGCACACACCTTGCATCCAAACCAAAGTTTCAGCGTGCTTGTCTAACATTGCTGTCTGGATGTCTCAACGCCACCTGAAATTAAATATGACCCAAACCGAGCTTCTCATTTTCCCCCCAAACCCACCTCCCCGCTTCCCCAGTTTTCTATTTCTGTTGATGGCTCTCTCATTCTCCCTGTCTCCTCAGCTCGAAACCGTGAGGTCATCTTTCTTTGACTCTTCTCTCTCCTTCTCTGCTCATATCCAGCAGATCGCCCAGACCTGTCGTTTCTTTCTTTACAACATCCGTAAAATCCGCCCCTTTCTTTCAGAGCACTCTACCAAAACCCTCATCCACACCCTTGTCACCTCTCGTTTGGACTACTGCAATCTGCTACTTGCTGGCCTCCCACTTAGTCACCTCTCCCCTCTCCAGTCGGTTCAAAACTCTGCTGCCCGTCTCGTCTCCGCTAGGGTCGCTTTACTCACACTACCCCTCTCCTCAAGTCGCTTCACTGGCTTCCTATCCATTTTCGCATCCTGTCCAAACTTCTTCTACTAACCTATAAATGTACTCACTCTGCTGCTCCCCAGTATCTCTCCACACTCGTCTTTCCCTACACCCCTTCCCGTGCACTCCATTCCCTGGATAAACCCTTCTTATCTGTTCCCTTCTCCGCTACTGCCAACTCCAGACTTCGCTCCTTCTGTCTTGCTGCGCCCTACGCCTGGAATAGACTTCCTGAGCCCCTACGTCTTGCCCCATCCTTGACCATCTTTAAATCTAGATTGAAAGCCCACCTCTTTAACACTGCTTTTGACTCGTATCGTAATCACTTGTATCCACTCGCCTCCACCTACCCTCCTCTCCTCTTTCCTCTACACATTAATTGATTTGTTTGCTTTATTTTTTGTCTACTAGATTGTAAGCTCCTTGAGCAGTGTCTGTCTTTCTTCTATATTTGTGCAGCGCTGCGCACGGTTTGTAGCGCTATAGAAATGCTAAATAGTAGTAGTAGTAGAGAATATTGTAAGTTATGTGCTCATATTTAGGTCTGCCTTTTACATGGCGGAAGTGATAGCGCCTAAATGTTGGCGCGTAAATGGAGACTTACACTCTGTTCTATAATGGAATCCTGTGACAGAATTTGCACTCAGCGCCCTGCATTGTGATGCCCTAATTCGGACGACTTTTACAGAATTGCCCTTTATCTGTCACTATCAGTGCAGTTGGGGTAGTGAACTAGTGTGGGTAGAGGACTATGATAAGAATTGTTGAATTACAGACAAGAATCACAAAAATAAAAAATCACATTTCCCCACTGCTGTAGATGGAACAAATTGACAGGACTTGTAGTTAATTTATCCTATGTCACATATTGCTCCTCCTCCTTATTTTGTAACAAAACGCCTAAGCAGAAAGGATTTAAAAAGCATGTATTTTAAGCCTATTTAAAAAGGCACACTACACAAATTAGTGGTACCCTCAATTTAATTTTCTTTGTTGGAAAGACAAGGTCTGATAAAATAATTATATACAATTCCAGCTTGGTACGTACTCAGTATTCATCTGAATATACTGAAATCACCGTCTGATGGCCCTGTTTTTAAATTAAAAACTATTGGAATTATATAAAATACTGTAGGCGCCAATGTGTCTTTATAAAGCAGGCACCTAAATCCAGCCCAAAAGCACACCACAGCAAATGCACAATTTGCACCTGCTCCACCATTACTGTAAATTTCTGCATGTAATGTATACAAGTATTCATGTATTTTATGAAATATGCACATGCATCAGAACTCCACCCACAGTCTGCCCATCAGTGAAAATATTACAATCTTCAAAGCCATAACAAGCTGCAAATCTATGGAATTCGTAATCATTGTCTATTAGATCTATTAGTGATTATTTACATTTTAGGAAATTCTAAAAATGTTTATATTGAAGTACTAGCTTGTATTTAGTTTTTAAGATATAATTTGAGAAATTTGTACTGTAAGTCCTGAATGTTATGGTTAAGTTTATTTTTATACTTTGTTATCCGTACTGAACTACGATGGTATTTTGTGGAATATAAGTTTTGTGTAATGTAATGTAGGGCCCTGTTTACAAAGGCGGGTTGGTATTTTTAGTGCACGCTAAAAATTAGCATGTGCTGACTGTGTAGATGCCCATAATATTCTTATGGGTGTCTGTCTACATGGTTAAAAATGCTAGCAGACTCCAAGAACCACATACATGTAGTGCAGGACTGCACATATTAATAAGTACACACCCTCTTATTGGTACATGTATTTATATGCACTTACGTGGCCACATAACTTTACAAAATTCCTTTTCAACATGTAAAACATGCTTTACACCTGAAAACTTTTCTCTCACTCATTAGGAGTGTGTCACACCCATTTGAAGGCTTTCTCAAACTCATTCTATGGAAGTCCAATCTCACCCTCAGGCTCTTGGTGCCTCTTCTCTCACTCTTAAGAGTCTTTGACCCTGATCGAAGCATTCATGAGAGCTGACCCTAAGAGACGGAAAACCAGGGATCCGACAAAAGGAAGAAATCTGAGCATACTTTTTAGTGTCCTTTCACCTTCCCTTTACCACTCCTTTTCCCTGCCTCTATGAGTTGGACACCAGAAACATAGCATGGTTGAAAAGTGAGGTGATGCAGGTTATTAGAGCTAAAAGAACATCCTTCAGAAAATGGAAGAAGGACCTGACTGAAGATAATAGAAAACAGCATAAGGAACGGCAAGTCAAATGCAAAGCGTTAATAAGGAAGGCAAAGAGAGACTTTGAAAAGAAGATTGCATTGGAGCCAAAAACAAATAATATAAACTTTTTTATGTATATTATATTTATATTTATGAGAGAACATTATATACCGCCACTTCTGGACAAAGGTCACAGAGGTTCACAAATAAAAACAGATCACGAGTAAAATGGAAAGGAACGCCGAAAAATAAACAGAAAAGAATCATTTGCCCAGCGAAACATACACAGTAGGCAAACTAAGGCAAGCACTCAACCCTGACGTGTCTGGGGAGGGGGGGGGGGGGGGGTAAAACCAAAAGCTAAAGTTTCAAAAATGGGTTTTCAAAAGTCTTAAAATGAGGAAAGGAAAGTTTAGATCTAATACTAGGGGGATTATTCCAAAGCTTAGGAGTAGAAAAAAATGCAGAATGCCTTGTTGATTCATGGGAAGCCTGTTTGGGAGAGGGAAGGAAGAGGCGGAGAGCACTGAATTTATGGGGGGTTAGCTATCCCCTGGGACCCCTCTAGTGTGTTGGCTAGTTGCCCACACACCAGAGAGATCCATTCCAGAAGGCTATCCCTCATCATCTCCTTGTAGGCTATTCCTAATCATCTAACTCCATGTCTGTGTAGGGAAATGTAGGTGCTCCCTATTACCCATTTCTATCCAAGATAGTTACACCTGTAAATGGTATGTAAGAAAGAGAGGAGATAGGTTTCAAAGATATAAGGTTTTATTCTTACCAAAGCAACAGAAGGCAATCTGGTACATAGACAGGATCAGAGGTCCGACAGACAGGACCTCTGCATGGCATGTCTTGGAGTTCTCCAACCCTACCCAAAATTGCTCAGTCTTTTATACTTTTTTGCTTGCATTCAACTCAACGGGTTTCCATAGACTTCAATGTTAAAGTTGTTTACTTCAAACTTGCCTGACCACAAGATGCTTCACAGGATAGAACCCCCCTCCCTTTGGACAGATGGCCCAACACTGTTTCTGACCACAACTTCTCCCAAATCTACCTGTTCTGCTTCTCATCCCTGAACTTCCACATTTAGTGATCTTGGATGCTTTCCAATTTCTTTGCTTTTGAGTTAGAAATATTTCTCAACCCATCAACTGTCAAACTGTAGCTGTGACAGTCTAAAAACCTCTTTTAATTTTGATACAGAGATAAGCGCAGCCATTTTACAACTAAGAGATTCCATTTTGATTTCAGATTCCTTGGCCATTCTTTTTCTACTCAAGCCTCAGGCTAGGCTTTTAGACCAGGCGTTTGCTCTTCCAGCAGGCCTGACTGTACTATAATTCTACATTCCCCTCTTATCGCTCCTTTTACAGGGGGCAACACCAGAAGGATACATACTGGGGGGGGGGGGGGGGGGATTATCCTTAGGAATCTCTAGTATAACGGTATGGTGCAGAACAAGAAATTTCAGAAAATGCGGACACAATACAGTAAAGAGGTCCCTTCTACTTTATCCCACCCTGGGGCAATTTCTTTACACACGATCGTTCCCCTCTAGAAGCTTATTTACATCAGTGGTGAGGCATGGGAAAGGAACCATCTATGATCCCTCAAAAATCAATCAACCCATTGATGTGCAAGCATAATCACATATCTACAAATAAGATAGGATTCATATATCCTTACAATATATTGCTAAATTCATTAAGCTGATTATACAGATATATATATTCTACAGATTATATATTGATTACATAGTGATTACATTTCATCATTTCATCATTAGTTAGCATTTCTTTCGATGTATTATCCCTTGATAATGGTTAGCAATCCCATGTGTATCACACTACTAAATAGTTGCAGGTCCTTCTATGGCATCTATTGCGTCTGCATAGCGGTTTGACCTAAGCATGGGGAGATAATCTAATGTATTCTCTCCAGTGGTCTTGGGAAGGAGATTTTCATACAAGACATATTGTCTTGCAGGCTCTTTCTTGCTTATAGCAGTTTCAATTAAGCGTTCTACTAATTCTGTAGCACATGGGATTATGCAACATCCTACCAACATGAAGATTGCAACCACTACTATGATGGTGGTTGCTACTGAGATGATAAATGTCTTCCATTTAGCAAAAGCTTTATCCATCCTACCCAGTCCAAGATGTATCAACCCCAGAGTTAGCGGCCAGTTCCTCAGAAAGTGAGGTGAGGCCTTCCAAAGCTTTGGTGATTGACCCATCAGGTGCAGAGTTGTTGGGGATGAAGGTACAACATTGGGTGCCTATCTTACGGCACACTCCGCCATCCGCTGCTAACATTTGGTCAAGAACCATCTGGTTCTCAAACGTCATCCTGCTAGTGGCATCTATTTGCGTTGCTATTCCCTGAATGGCATCTCTGGTGTAATTTACAAATCTCTGCTGGTTGTAATATATGTAATTAATCCAGTCTACGTTCTTATTAATGGTTGCCCACCAAAAGAACACAGATTCAAATCCTGCAGCAATCTGATTCCTAGCCTTAAACTCATCAGGAACCCCTCTTGGAACACCAATTGCATCAACATATACTCGATCATCAAAAGATCCGGGCACAGCATGTCTCCTTAATCTTGAGGGAGAGCTGGTGTGAGGGGGAAGCAGGGAGGCTATTACTATTGGGATTACCAATTTAACTAAGGCACATCTGCCTGTCCAACTTCTGTGTAGAGTATGGTGGAGAGTGTTGGTTCCACAATACCACCATATATCTGCTCGGGCCTGAGCAAAATCTGTAACATTTAGATCGCTTAGGGTACCTTTACCTATTGTGGTGTTGCAATTAGTCAAGTTACCCCAAAAGCGTGGATTCTTAACCGCATGTCTGTCCAAACAAGTGTAAAACACTGTGGCAGGATCTGGAATCTTAAATGCAGGGAGTACCCTCAAACGTGGAGGTAAATACGGGTGGTGATCAGCCAGATGTTGACATGACTGATTGATATTTTCCCTGATTTGGAGTAATTCCAACATACACCAAAAACCATCTGGGTCATTGAAGAGATCCAGAGGGAAAGGAACTACTGTAGGTTCCACTCTCGCATGAGCACAGAAGTAACAGTTGGAAATATTCAAACTTGCCGTGGTATAATGGACCCATTCGAGCCACAAGTTTGAATCTCCAAATCCTGTTTCAAGTGCAACTAAATCCTTGGCACTGGTAATCTGTATGACCTGGTAAGGAATCCTGACTTCTGGGGCCTTAGTCGGCAGCAGGGTGTTGCTCTGCTCTGTTTTGGGAGGAGCAACTATCAGAAAGGTAGCAATAGGATCCCTTCCTGTGGCATCTATCCCGAGTGAATAAGCTCTGTACTCCCCTGAAGGTAATGGCCACTTGGTTACATTTGGTCATTTGACAGTTAGGATTTTCTCGTGGCTTCGTGATCGAGATACTACTTTTAAGAGTGGGAATCGCTTGATCTGAATAAGGAGTCCATGAACCTGTGTACCACCATACCTGTGACCAGCTACCACATGTAGAAAATGGACACATGTAAATATTAAATGAAGAATAATATCTCTGGTAAGCTAGCTCACCACATCTGGTACGTTAGAATACTCAGGAGGGGTAGGTAGGGACTGAGGTAAGGTAGAATTTTCAGAATATAGGCTAGTAGTAGCTGAGCCACTGTCAGTATAGGGAGGGTCAGTAGGAAATACAATACGATTGTCAGTGGGAGGTGGAGAATTGATCGTGGAATTTTCAACTGGCAATGAGGAATTACTAGCTGGAAATTCAATCTCGGTATGGTTTCTTGCTGACAAGGAGGGATTGTTGGTCAAGATGGTAATGGGCCCTGTAAAATTATGGGAAGGTGTAGTTTCTGGTGTACTCTACTACTACTACTACTACTACTTAACATTTCTAGAGCGCTACTAGGGTTATGCAGCGCTGTACAAATTAACAATTAAGGACGGTCCCTGCTCGGAAGAGCTTACAATCTAAAGGACGAAATGTCAAGTTGGGGTAGATAAGTTTTCTGAGAAGAGGTGTAGTGATTAGGAGCCGAAGGCGACATTGAAGAGGTGGGCTTTGAGCATTGATTTGAAGATGGGTAGGGAGGGGGCACGGCGTATGGGTGTGGAATGTATACCAGACCTCGTGGGCGTTTCAATGGTTTGGGTAACCATGAAGTTGCTTATGGTAATAACATTTTCAACTGATAAGGTAAAATTATCAGCGGAAAATGTACTGACAGTGTGATCACCAACCGTGGGGGTTTCTGGCTTAGTTGGGGCAATACCAAACACTGCAGTTAAAATCAATGCTATACCCAAACATAAAACAGCAAAGCACACAAGTCCAATGATACTCAGCCAAGCAGTCAGGAAACAGAAGATAATAGAGTATTCTTGTACAAAGGAATACTCCTGGGTGGCAGAACTTTCTGTGTCTGTATCCTCGTCAGACCACTAGGTTGGGGTTTCAGACAGGTCAACTTGACACAGTTCAGCTTGACCGGGGTCAGGTTCTTTAATACTTGCAAGGGCTGAAAGGTTATCAACAGTAGGTTCTCATTGGAGGACAGCAGGTTGAGGAACCATACTAATGACCTCTTGCAAAGGGATGTCCTCAGTGGATGGTTTTTGTTGCATTTAAGTGGTCTGCTGGGGAAAAGAAGAGGTGCAAAATGCCAAGTAGATCGGAGACTGCAATGTGAAGATTTTGAAAGGCAAAATAATTGGGAGATTCTGGGTCAACCAATGATTCGATTACACGCCGTATATCTTCAATACGGGCGCGTAACTCAGTAGGTGGAAGTGGAAACTGGTTAGGCAAAGGTAGCAGCTCTGGAACTGCAGTTGCTGCTTGTGGTTGGAGTGGTGGTGGCGATGATGGACTCTGAGTAAATGGAAGCTCTGAAGAATCTGGAAGAGCCTGGAAGGCTGGATTTTGTGGTGGTGACGATGGTCTTGGAGCAAAGGGTTGAAGGTCTGGAAGGTCTAGGTCTGGTAGGTCTAAGAGGGCAGGATTTTCACGATGACCTGAGATTGGTGTTGGTGGTCTCGGTGGTCGGGACTCAGTGGAGGCGGAAGCTGTCGGTGGGAGGGTGACCGGTCCAGTGGTTGCTCCAATGGTTGCTGGGCTGGCAACATCAAGGAGGCCTGATTCAGTGGCAGGATAAACTCGTATATCTTTCAAATGGACCCAGGACGTATGGTCCCGAAGCTTTGCAGCGGTGGCAGAAAGGGCTTCAACCTTGAAGGGTCCCACGTAAATGGGGTCACACCAACTCTTGTGAGTATAATATTTGCGATGCACCAGGTCTCCCACTTTGAGAGACTTGGTATGATTGGCTGGGGGCCTAGTATCATTACTATCCCCTCTTCTATCCGAGATAGCCTGTGAAATCGAGGATAGAGAAGTAATTATAGTTTGTAAAACATCCCAATAATTGGAGGTAACTGATGGTCTGGATTGCCTGGAACCAATCGCATATTGCGACCAGTGCACAATTGAAAGGGAGTAAGCTTTAATGAGGCAGATGGCGCAGCTCATAATGATAAAAGGGCCAATGGAAGGGCATCGAGCCAATTTGTAATGCCATTTGCCATAAGCTGTCTCAATTTAGCAATCCATTGTACCATTCAACTAAACTATTACTAATAGGTTTGTACACACAAACAGTTCTGTGTGTAATACCTAGAGCTGGAAGAAAAGATTTCAGCAAATCATTAACAAAATGAGTGCCATTATCAGTAGTAATTTTACATGGAATACCAAACCTAGGAATAATCTCATTACAGAGGGATTGTGCCATAACTTGGGCAGTTTCTCTAGAGCAGGGAAAAGCTTCTACCCACTTAGAAAAAGCGTCCACGCAGACAAGCAGGTACTGTTTGCCTCTTACAGGTATCTGCATATCAGTGAAGTCAACATGCCAATGCTGGCCAGGTCCTTGCACAATGGGCAAGTGGCCAGGTGGAATAGCGGGTCCCCGCTTAAGAGTGTAAAGAAAACATTTGTAACAATTGTGAACAACTGTATGACACATTGATAGTAATTGCGGTGCCCAGAGTTTTGGAGAAAGATCATATAGCGTCTTAGCATTCAAATGTAAAGGATAGTGAAGAGCATGCAGTAGAAGGGATAAAACATATTGTGAGACACATAATTGTCCATTGGGATGTGTCCGTGCCGTTGGGATTAATAAAACATCCAGATTGTTTCCATTGATTAAGTTCTGCTTGTGTGAGAGAAGACAATAGAGAGGAAGAAAAATCTGAAATGGACGGGTCAGAATCAGGAAGGGAAAAAAGGGGAGGGGTTATATCTGTGGGTGTAGTCGGGGGGAAGGTGGTTCAGAAAGGGGCGGAGGAACAGGTAAGGGAGGGGTTATAGAAGGGGAGGGATCAGGAGGTGTGTTCAGGGGCGGGTCGGAGGGTGAGGAAAGGGTGTGGAAGGGGCGTGTCCAGGGGAAGGGTAAGCGAGGTGTCAGTGGGTGGGGTGGGAGGCTGGGCAAGGAGGGAGGCAGGGGAGGTGACTAATGGAAGTGATGTCGGAGTATCAGTGGTAAGGGTGAGGGAGTGGTCACGTACAGACGTCACTTTCCAGGCCAATTCATCGGCCACGTTATTCCCGTTTATAGTGAAAGAAAAAAGTTTCCTGATGAGCCCGTATCCAGGAAATACTCGTACGGAGGCATTTTTGATGGTGCTCCTCAAGCACCTCAAAAAGGGCCATCCACAAAGGTAAGTGACTTAATGGTTGACCAGTGGAGGAAATCATACCCCTCTGGTTCCATTTTCGGACATGAAAATGTAGGGAGGAGAAAACATAATCAGAGTCGGTGACTATGCTCAAATCGGAGTGCTGTGCCTTAAATAACAAGACATACAGAACAGCAGCAAGTTCTGCGGTTTGGGCAGTGAACGTCTCAGGGAGTCTGAATTGTACCGGATCAAGTATATCCTCTTCTGGCGTATATCGGAGGGCCGCGAATCCAGCGGCGCCATCCTGATATGAGCTGTCCGTGAACCAGACTTCGCCAGACTGTAAGATTTCATAGTGTATTTTAAGAGGATCAGGCAGGGGGAGGTGAGCGGTGCAGTCATGGGGAAAAATAGCGGTGTCTGTTGTTTGGGTAATTGCCAGCATGGGGTCTAGTCGCTGAAGGTCAGTCAGGGTTAAAGGACGTATAGAGTGCACAACACTAAACAGAAGCACTTGATATTTCTGCAATCGGCAAACAGTCATATGGGAAATCTGCCTATCCAACGAGTATTTAACATCATGAGAGGTGTGCAAAATCACCGGAAGGTGGGGTATATAGCTATAAAGTTTAGTGACGGCTGTAGCCGCTGCAACTAGTCCCTTCTCACAGCTAGCAAACGCTTTTTCAACAGGAGTAAAAGTACCCAAAAGGTAGCCACACGCTATGCTCTCGTCCTCCTGAGTAATTAAACAAGACCATGTGTGCTCAGAGTGCAAAATCCATAGGTGCACATCCTGGGACGCATCTATGGTCACCAAAGGGGAGGAGAGCATGACGTCCTTAACCAGGGACATAAGATCTTCAGTTTCCTGGTTATCAAAATGTAAGGGTTCATGTTTAACCTTTTGTTTTCCCTGTAATTTAGCATAAAATGGTTTAGTTCTGGCCAAGACGACAAAAGTTCAACATCCCTAACACTGTGCGTAAATCTGAGACAGTGGTGGGCATGCATAAGGATGAGACGTGTTACAAGGTATCTGGACCCAGGCCTCTTACATGAGGGCCAACTTGGCCACTCTTAATTTCTTTCAATTGACTTTGTAGCCTTTTGTAGCGAGAAATGCTAAGAAATCACAAGTGACCTGGACACAAGTGTCAAAGTCAGAACAGGTGATTAGCATGTCATCTACATATTGAGCAATAAATGTCTGAGCTGGTAGAACATATCTATCCTGCTTGAATTCACATATGTGCTCTGCAAGGGTTTGGGAAAAGATGGTGGGGCTATCAGTGAAGCCCTGGGGGAGGCGCGTCCATTGATAGGTGGTATTATTAAACTGGAAAGTCATAAGCAGACGGCTCTCAGGGTCAAGTTTGATAGAAAAGAAAGCATTGGATAAATCAATGGTGGAATGATACTTTTGTAGGGTAATGCTGTTTAGCAGCGTGGTTGGGTTTTCCACATTAGGGAATATCGGCATCATTATATCATTTAACCTGCGAAGATCCTGCACTGTTCTCCAACTTCCGGGCTCTTTCTTTTTGACCGGAAACAATGGGGTATTATATGGGGAGTGGCATTTCTCTATAATGCCTTGCTGCAACAGCGAATTAATTTGTTCCTGTGCAGCGGCAATGACTTCTTGCTTCAATGGATATTGGCCAATTTTTGGGCCCTTACATTTGGGCATGAGCTGAATGTGGTAGGAGCGGTCAGTTACCTCACCATAGGGTGAGTCAGGGGTAGCCCAAAGGAAACCCGGTAGGTCGTCCAGGACATCATTAATTTGCTTATCAACAAGAGAGGTGACTGCCATTATAAGAGAATTACTTTCATCTGGACTAGACAAGTCAAAGTGACAGCACCCATGGAATGAAGAGGACGAGTAGGGGTGTAGGAAATAATAGAGGATGAAAGACAGAGCAGAGTGCCAGAGTGGAGAATTTTGTGGGTAATGCAAATAATTTTGAACAAAGCATGAACCTTTACTGGTAACCAATGCAAAGAGGCTAGGAGGGGTGAAGTGGAATCTGAACAATGGGTTTTGCAAAGAAAATGAACAGCAGCATTTTGCAGAGTTTGGAGACAGCATAATTGAAGAGCAGAGACACCAGGATAAACCACATTACAATAATCAAGGTGAGAAATTACAAAGGCATGAACCAGAGTGTGAAGCTGAGCAAAATCCAGAAACTCAGAGATAGAGTGAAGGCGGCATAAAGAAAGTAACCCACACAGAAGAACCAAAGAACCCTGGGAACTAAAGAAGAGAGCAGAATCTAGAACACCAAGGTAACAGTCAACTGGGTGAATTGGAGACTGAAGGAGAAAGGGACTAGAGAGGGCTTAGAAAGGTGACCAGTAATCCAACAAGTAATAGTTTTTGAGGCATTCAGGACAAGACAGAGATCAGACAACCAACAGGAGATAGAGAAAGACAAAGTTGTTGACTGAGGCTGGGGCATAAGGGAGATGTTGGAAAAATCAAGAGGATATCATCAGCATAGATAACAAAATGAATATTGTGAATGAGGGTGGCTAAGAGACTAAGAAAAATATTGAATAGGAGAGTGAAAAGGATAGAGCCCTGTGAGACTCCACAGGAGGGAGGGAAGTTCACTGAAGAAGAGGATATAAATACTGAAAAGGAATGCCTGGAGAGAAAAGAAGTGAACCAGGAAAGAACAGTACTTGAAAGACCAATAGCTGCAAGTCTAGCAAGAAGAAGGGAATGGTCAACTAGATCAAAAGCAGAAGAAAGATCAACAGAGACAAGAAGTGAAATAGAACCCGAGTCCAAGAAGTAATGAAGATCACTAAGAAGAACTGTGATTGTGATTTCAGTACTGTGAGAAGACCGGAAACTTGACTGACAAGGGTGCAGAATAGAGAGATCTTTGATACAGGTAGTTAGTTGGTTAAAAACTTGTTCAGTGATTTTAGAGAGGATGCACAAATTCAAGACTAGTTGATAGTTCTCTGGAAGCTAAGAATCAAGGGAAGGCTTCTTGAGGAGGAGAATAACTATAGTTTTCTTCCAAGAGGAAGGAACCTGACCGAGAGAGAGTGACACCATCCAAAGCAATGAGAGATTTTAAGCCAGCAAGACGGAATAGGATCAAGGGAGAAGAATAGTTAGCTGGGTCAGGGAAGGGATAGTAAAAGAATCCCAAATAGCAGACTGAGTGGAAGACGAAAACAGACAAGGAGGAGGAGAAGAAGAAATAGACGAAGGGACAGAAGCAGGAAGAGGGGGGGAAGAGAATTCTGGAGGGAAGCCATTTTGGGAAGCTAGCATTTGCTCTCGCTTCTCAGGACAAGGGGAGGCTAAGACAGACTGGGGATGGGAGGACAACTGGGAAACTACCTTGAAAAGCTTCCGTGTGGGGCACCTGGAGCAGGAAATAAGACAAGAGACAAAAGAACCCTGCGCTTTATGAAGTTGTGATAGAACCTGCTGATAGAATAGAAATGCAAAAAAAGAGAAGAGGAACAACCCTTGTGCCAAAGGCACCCTGCTCTACAAACCTGCTGACGAAGAAGTCCGTGGTGAAACCAAGGGTGCTTACAGCCTGAAGCAAATCCCGAAGGTGACAGAATGGAGACACAAGCAAACTGAACAGTTAACACTGAGTAAGCAAGCAGCCAGTAAAAGAATCAGCTGGACCACTGGATGACCAAGGGGGTAAAAGGGGCATTCAGTGAGAACAAGGCCATAGTGGAGAAACTAAATGAATTTTTTCCTTCGGCCTTTACTGAGGAAGATGAGGGGGAGATATCTGTGGCAGAAATGGTATTTAATGGTAATGAGTCAAAAGAAATGAAACAAATCTCTGTAAACCTGGAAGATGCATCTCAGAGTACTGATAGAACTAAATAAAAATTAACTTGCAGAGCTATTATTAGTAAATTCTCTTTAAAAACCAGTATTTTATTTATTTATTTATTTTATTGCATTTGTATCACACATTTTCCCACCTTTTTGCGGGCTCAGTGTGGCTTACAATAAGTTGTGAGTGATAGAAATACAATTTGTTACTACTCGGTTATGGATTACATTATGAGGAGTTATGCGAGACAAACTCAGAGTATCATTAAGGAATATAACAATGGAAAAGAGCAGTGAAACATTGGGGGAAACAACAGGAAACTAAAAGGGGCAGTACATAACAACAAGAAAGCATATGATATACATTTTCTGTGAGTAGAAGTATGAGTGTGGTGAGATTACAGGGGATGAGAATTCAGAGTGGCTGTATTGAAGCATTATTGAACCGTGGGTGTGGGCTTTATGTGTTTTGGTTCTTTCCGTAAGTATTCTCAAAAAGATGGGTCTTCAATAGTTTGCGGAAGGTGGCTTGCTCGTAGGTCGTTTTCAGGTTGCGCGGCAGTGAATTCCAGAATTGCTTGCTCATGTAAGAAAAGGTTGACGCGTGCAGCGCCTTGTATTTCAAGCCTTTGCAATTAGGGAAGTGGAGGTTGAGGAAAGTTCGGGATGATCTTTTAGCATTTCTGGGTGGTAGATCTATTAGATCAGACATGTAGGCTGGGGCTTCACCGTGAATGATTTTGTGGACTAATGTGCATGCTTTAAAAGTAATGCGTTCCTTAAGTGGGAGCCAGTGTAGCTTCTCTCATAAGGGTTTTGCACTTTCATATTTTGGTTTTCCGAAGATGAGTCTGGCTGCTGTGTTCTGGGCTGTTTGGAGTTTCCTCAGTATTTGCTCTTTGCAACCTGCGTATAGTAAGTTGCAGTAATCCAGATGGCTGAGTACGAGGGATTGCACTAGGCTGCGAAAGACGGATCTTGGGAAGAATGGTCTTATTCTTTTCAATTTCCACATGCAGTAGAACATCTTTTTGGTTGTGTTGTTTGCATGAGTTTTGAGTGTTATGTGGCGGTCGATAGTGACTCCAAGGATTTTTAACATTTCTGAGATTGGAAGGTTTAGTTTTGGTGTGTTTATAGCGGTGAATTCATTCGTGTTGTACTAGGAAGTGAGTATCAGGCATTGAGTTTTTTCTGCATTTAGTTTCAAGCGAAATGCATCTGCCCAGGTGTTCATGATGTGTAGACTTTGGTTAATTTCATTGAGGATCTCTTTAATGTCTTCTTTGAAAGGGATGTATATTGTTACATCATCGGCGTATATATATGGGTTGAGGTTATGATTTGATAGTATTTTGCCAAGGGGATCATCATTAGGTTGAAGATGGTTGGTGAGAGGGGTACTCCACATCCATGCAGCAGACGTGGTTGAATTTGATGTGACTTGATATGACCGCTGGGTTAGGAATCCCTTGAACCAGTTTAGGACATTTCCTCCGATGCCAAAATATTCAAGTATGTGTAATAGGATTTCGTGGTTAACCATGTCGAAGGCACTTGACATGTCAAATTGTAGGAGGAGTATATTGTTGCCGGTTGCAATCATTTGTTTAAACTTAGTCATAAGGGTAATTAATACTGTTTCTGTGCTGTGGTTCGACCGGAATCCTGATTGGGCATCATGCAGTATTGAGTGTTTGTTTAAATAGTTTGTGAGTGTTTAGTTACCATTCCTTCGGTTATTTGGTTATTAGTGGTATGGATGCTACTGGTCTGTAATTGGTTATTTCGCTTGCGCTTTTCTTTGTATCTTTGGGTATTGGGGTGAGTAAAATTTTTCCTTTTTCTTTTGGGAAAAGTCCGTTTTGTAGCATGAAGTTAACGTGGTTCGTTAGGTCTATTATGAATTGTTGAGGAGCTGATTTCATGAGGTTGTTTGGGCATGTGTCTAATTTGCAGTGGGATTTGGCAAATCTTTTAAGTGTTCCAGAGATGAGGTTTTCTGATAGTAGTTCGAATTCGGTCCAAGTTCTGTCTGCTGGGTATGTTCCGTCTTCTGGGTCTAGACAGTCTAGAAGTGTGGCGTAGTCAATAGGGCTGGCGGGTATTTTAGTTCGTAGTTGTATAATTTTCTCCTTGAAGTATTTTGCAAGGTTGTCAACATCTGGTATGTCTTTGTTGTTGTTTGTAACTGGTGTGGTGTCTAAGGAAGAAGAGTTTATGTGTGTCTTTGTAGTTTGGTCCTATTATTGTTTTGTAATGTAATCTTTTGGTCTATTTTATGGTATATTTGTATTTCCTTCGAAGTTGCTTCCAGGCATTTAGTGTTTGTTCGTCTTTCTTTTTGTTCCAAGCGCGTTCTAGTTTCCTGACTTGTGTTTTAAGCTTTTTCAGCTCTTCGGTGAACCATGGGTTTGGTTTTTTCCTGTGTGATATTCTGGTTTGGATTGGGGTGATTTTGTCTAGTGTTCTTGTACATAACTCGTCCCATTCTTGGAGGAATTGGATGGTATCAGCATTTGTTGACCATTCGTTCTGGTAGATCTGTTGCCAGAATGTTGTGGGGTCTATTTTTCCTCTCGTGGTGTATGTTGTTCGCTCATGTTTATTGATTGTGTTTATGTGTGTTTTTTGCCAGTAGAGAGAGACATTTGCTTTATGGTGGTCTGACCATAATGTAGGTGTCCATCTTGTGTCAGTGAGTATGATAGTTGAGTTCGGGTCAAATTTGTGTGTTATGATGTCTAATGTATGTCCTTTTTTGTGTGTTGGCTGCTTGTTGGGTGCGTGCAGGTCCCAGAGTTTTAAGAATTCTTTGCATTCTCGTGTGCCTGTTGAGGTGTCGTCTTCAAGGTGTAGGTTGATGTCTCCTATTATGAGGATGTTTGAGGCAGATACACATGTATTCGATATGAAGTCCATGAGTTGTGTTTGGGAGTCTTGCCATTTTCCTGGTGGTCTGTAGAATAGAATTGCGTTGAGGCGTCCTATTAGGTTTGGATGATTAATTCTTGTCAAGGCAATTTCAAGTTGTGGTGAGGTAGATTCACCCGTGGTTGTGATGGTGAATTCGGATTTGTAAATTATGGCTATTCCACCCCCTCTTTTTCCATTTCTTGTCCAGTGGGTGATTTTGTAATCTGGTGGGCAAATTTCTAAGATGGCGGGGTCAGTAGGGCTGTGGAACCAGGTTTCTGTGATAAAAAGAAGGTCTAAATTATCTGTAGTGATCCAGTCTAGTAAATCTACTGAGTTACTGCTGATCTTGCATTAATGTATCCTAGTTGGATTGAGCGGTGTGGTTCTGTGGGGAGGTTCGATGTGTTTATTTTTATTAGTTGTCTGTTTCTGTTGTCTGTTTTAGTTGTCTGGCTCTGGAAGATTGAAGGGTGACCAATGTAATGTCAATTTTTAAAAATTAGGTAAGGAAAATTTTCCCTCAACAATGGGAAATATTGTGCCAATGCCTATCATACAAAATCCTAAAGGTAGTCTGTTAGAAGTAAGCAACTATACACCTGTAGCTTCTACTCCATTAATTATAAAATTATTGGAAGGTTTAGTTACTGAGCAACTTGAGTCATACCTAGATAGGCACATCTTGCATTTTTCTCAATCAGGATTTAGGAAAAACTTCAATATTGAAACTATGGTGGGATCATTGGTTGCTTACAGAAAATCTGTTAAGTTTGGATCAATGCACAGTAATTATTCAATTTGATCTCTCTAATGCATTTGACTTAGTTGATCATGATCTTATGCTCATTATATTAAGTGAATTGGCCATTTTAATCAGGGAGCAGTTTTACATTGGTTCGAGGGCTTTCTGACTAGTTGATCCTATAGGGTGAAAATGAAGGGATTCCTATCAGAGCCCTTTGTGGAGTACATCAGGGCTCACCATTATCCCCAACTTTGTTCAATCTTTTAATGCAATTCTGAGGACTAGCCCTACAATGAATACAAGCTAAATTCCTTTATTTATGCAGAAGACATCATCATGGTTTTGTTCCCTATTTTGAAGGATTGTTCTACCACCTTATTAGGTACTAAGAATTATTTAATGGTTCCTTAGATTTCCTAGAATCTAAATGTTTAGTTAAGTTACAAAATATTAATTATATTTTCTATGACCTTATGCAGCTTAAATTGTTTCTTGATGCTAAAATTTCTTTCCAGCAATAATGATTGCTAGTACCTTGATGGACAATAAGGTTTCTGTGTGAGGTGATAGTGTTTTGTGCTTTTAGGCTAATTTGCCTGTTAGGGTTTTGCTTTTTCCTTAGTTATGTTCTCTTGAGATTGCTAATCCTCCCCTCCCCCTCTTCCTTTCGGGAGGCTATAGAAGAGATAGTATTTTTTCCCTGGTGGTTTTTCTTTTCTCTTCTTTTCTTCTTGGGCTATCTCAATTTCTATCAAGTTGGATGTTTATTTATTTATTGCTTGTAATTTAAAATTGAAATTTCAATAAATATAAAATTTAAAAAGAAAAGAATTGTTTAATGGTAATTGAAAACTGGATTGCATCTCATCTTCTCAAATTGAATAAGAATAAAACAAAATTCCTATGGTTGGGCACCTCAAGTAACCCATGGGGAATCCAACATTTTACTATTGGTTATGATCAGTTTTCATCTACAATTTTGGGAATTACAGTGAACAGCTCTCTTTCTACAAAAATACAAATCAACCAAATCATAAAAAAATTCTTTTTATTTATTAAAAAAGCTCAGAACACTCAGGACATTTTTTTGATACAACCACTTTTAGGCTTTTAGTGCAAACATCAGTACTTTTGAGAATTGACTTTTGTAATCTTGCTATTATAGGCTGTACTAAAATATCTTTCAGACAGCTTCAGATAGTTCAAAATACAGCAATTTGATTGATATATTCTCTTTGTAAATATGATTCCATAACTCCTTTTTTTCTCAAGTTATATTGGCTGCCTGTCAAAGCTAGACTATATTTTAAATTGGGTATGGTGATTTTTATGGAGAGGCTCCACTATATATGAATGTGTTGTCGAATTCTTTCTCAAGTCAAATCCTTACAATTTACATGATCTTCCATTATTAAGATATCCAATGACTGAAGGGATTACATTAGTGAAAATAGTACAATTTTCAAAGCCATAACAAGCTGCAAATCTATGAAATTCATAATCATTGTCTATTAGATCTATTAGTGATTATTTACATTGTAGGAAATTCCAAAAATGTTTATATTGCAGTACTAGCTTCTATTTAGTTTTTAAGATATAATTTGAGAAATTTGTATTGTAAGTCCTGATTGTTATGGTTCAGTTTTTTTAATACTTGTTATCCGCATTGAACTATAATGGTATTTTGCGGAATATAAGTTTTGTGTAATGTAATATAGGGTCCTGTTTACAAAGGCGAGCTGGCGTTTTTAGTGCAAACTAAAAATTAGCACGCACTAACTGTGTAGATGCCATATTAGAAGTCAAGGCCCAGGAAAAGGATTTAGTTATTGTTGTTGATGATACATTAAAACCTTCTGCTCAGTGTGCAGTGGCGGCTAAGAAAGCAAATAGAATGTTAGGAATTATTAAGAAAGGAATTGAGAATGAAACTGAGAATGTTATATAGTGCCTTTGTATTGCTCCATGGTGCAACTGCACCTCACATATCATTTGCAATTTTGGTCCCCTCATCTCAAAAAAGATATAGCAGAATTAGAAAAGGTTCAGAGATGGGCAACAAAAATGATAAAGGGGATGGGACTTCCCTATGAGGACGGGCTAAAAGGCTAGGGCTCTTCAGCTTGGAGAAGAGATGGCTGAGGAGAGATGATAGAGGTGTACAAAATACTGAGTGAAGTGGAATGGGTAGATATGAACCATATGTTTACTCTTTCCAAAAATACAAGGACTATGGGACATGCAATGAAGCTACTAAGTAGTACATTTTAAACCAATCAAAGAAAATATTTCTTCACTCAATGTATAATTAAACTCTGGAATTCAATGCCAGAGAATGTGGTAAAAGCAGTTAGCTTAGCAGGATTTAAAAAAGGTTTGGACAAGTTTCTACAAGAAAAGTCCATAAGCCTTTATTAAGATAGAATTGGGAAAATCCACTGCCTATTTCTAGGATAAGCAGCATAAAGTCTGATTTACTGTTCTGGGATCTCGCCAGGTACTTGTGACCTGGATAGGCCACAGCTGGAAACAGGATACTGGGTTTCATGGACCTTCGATCTGACCCAGGATGGCAATGCTTATGTTCAAATGGTGAAGAACACTTTATTGATAAACTGCCTGATGGAATCACGTTTCTGATTACACCTGCATCAGGGGCTTAGTGACTAAGCTGCGGTTTTAGAAGCATTGCATCTTTTTATTTAATTTCATTCAGCAATCATCTTGAAGGACAAGGAATACTGTATTATACACACTGTTATTGCAGTGAGAGCATGCCCCGATGCATGAATATGCCGAAATGTGGCCACATCAGGCATTTCATTAATAGTGTTCTTCACCGTACTGCTACATGTTTCTGGTGTCCAACTCCTAGTGTTGTTCTACTACTACTACTATTTAACATTTCTAGAGTGCTACAAAGTGTACGCAGCGCTGTACAAACACAGAAGAAAGACAGTCCCTGCTCAAAGAGCTTACAATCTAATAGACAAAAAGTAAAGCATTTAATATTTAAGCAGTCAAGCACAAGAGAACAGTCACAGAAGGACTGAAGATGTTGAAGGGTGGTCAGTGTGATTAGGTGTAACTCTGGTTGGAGTAGTGGGAAAAGGTGATAGAAGAATAGAAATGGGTGAGGTAAAAGTAATGAGTGGGTTGATAGGGAGGTTATATAAGACATGTCACTCTAGGGGTGGGTGGGTAGAGGGGTAGGGTGGGCGGGACTAAGTCTAAAGCAGGAGAAGGTATTCTCTGCAGCCTATCTGTGAGATGGAAAATGTTCCTTCGTTTGTTGGATCCTGGCCTCTCCTTTGTCTTTGTATGCCTTTATAAGTACATGTGTTGTGAAACATATGCACATAATTTTAGCCACTTAGTTGAGAGCAATTTCCAGTCCAGAGAATTTACCCATATTGCTTCCACTTAATTTATTTATTGAGATTTATTAATTGCCTTTATGAAGAGATTCACCCAAGGCAATGTCCTTTATGGAAGCCAGAGCAGAGGTAAACTTGTTGTCTTGGAAGGTGTGCCTGTTGGCATGAAAATGTCTCTTGCAGTCCTGGATTTCAAATATCCCACCAGCATATTGGCGCTGGCGTAATCAGGTGCATTTGTTGTTAACATGGGAGGCGAGGGAGGCGAGGGGATCTTCTAAATGTAAAACCTGATTTTTGAAGCTCTGGAGCCCATACCTGTCCTTTTTGTCCCCTAGGGGCAGAAGTCTTGTTCTCAATGTGGTATGATTGCACTATCTCCTTGGCTTGATTTCTTTTCAAGCATTGATCTTGTGTAACTGAATACTTATTTAGAGGGGGTATTTGGGAGGGCAGAGGGAAGGGAAGTACTTTAGTGTAATTTCTGAAAGGCCCTGAAAGGAAATGGCCCTGAGTACCTGAAAAATAAAATGATCCTCCACACACCGCCAAGGACACTAAGGTCCTCTCCAAGGACTTTCACTAACCACACCCTCTCCAAAAGACATTACACGATATGATACCCGCAAGCGAGCCTTCTCTGGAGTAGCCCCCACACTCTGGAATGCACTGCCTGAAAGGCTGTGCTTAACACAAAACTGTCTCTACTTCAAGAAGAAGGTGAAAGCTTGGCACTTGAACCAAGCCTTTAACAGAAGAAGTAACTAACTTACTAGTCTCACTCACACACACAAGGAGTGACTCGGGCTGCACATACTGCAGCAGGACATGTTTATCCACTCCTACCCTAGCTGAGATAATATTTAACCATCTCTCTGACCTCATGTGCAACTTTCTTTAAATCAATCACTTTACTTTCTAATTCTTCCTACTTTCTTACCTACTTATATGTTACTTCTTTGCTTTACCCTTCACTATCAGTTATAATGTTCTATTACATATTGTGTTGACATTGTAAGTAGTATACCATGCCATACTTTGTATTGTTTTTGAATATTTTTACTGCTGTAATTGCCTATTGCTCATGTTTGATCCATTCTTACTGTACACCGCCTTGAGTGAATTCCTTCAAAAAGGCGGTAAATAAATGCTAATAAATAAATTTCTCTTCTGGTGGCTCTGGAAGGTCATAAGAACCCAGGCATTGCGGACTCACTGAGGGGAGAGCTTGATTTCCCTGGTCTGGGAAGGGTGTGAAAGCACGGGTAAAGGAGGTGAATAATTGAATTTGAAAGTCTATGCTATGTACGGGACGTGGTTTGAGGGTGGGGGAGTTGGGTTTGGGGAATGTTGAACAATTCTGATTTATGATACTGTTTTGTATTGTTTGTATATGATTCTCTTTCATCATAATAAAAAAAGATTTAACATAAAGCGGAGTACACACTCACACTGAATATTCACAGTTTGCATCTGCGCCAAAATTGGATAACTTGTAGGCGTTCCAGGGGCAGAGTTAGCACTTATGTGGTTAAGTGCCAGTATTCAACCCTTAATCACATAAGATAACTGCTTTAAATCAGGTCATAAATCGTAGTCCTATCTTTAATTAGTTCAGCATATTCAGTCAAGGGCTGCACTTAGCTGCATAAGTTTTTAGTGGCCAACCTAAAACTGGATATTCAATTCCGGTGCTCAGACACAGCCTGACATTGAATACACAGGAACACACAGATACAAAAATACTCTACACATACGTACACATATTCACAGGCACACACAGAAACACACACACACACATGCAGACATGCCAACTCACACACGCAATCAAGCCCCTTCTCCAGCTCACACCTGGAGAAGGGGTCCACGATCTCATGCATTGGCTTCCTCCCTACTCCTCAGCAGTCTTCCACATGAGTCTGGCGTTGTCTCACCTCTCTTTCCTCTCCCCGTTCCCTCTGGAGAGTCCGGCATATCCCCTTCCCTTTCCACTCTCCTCCCCCCTCCCTCCGCCATGTAGGCCCTACAAATTTGCCTGTCAGCCAGCACTCTTACATCAGGCTCTCTCTGGCCAGCCCTGGGTCCTTCCCTCTGTCACGACTTCTTGATGCTGCATAGGCAGGATGCGGCAGAAGGGAAGAAGCCTCAGAGTGGTCGGAGAGAGCTTGATATAAGAAGAGCCACCGAACCTGCAAATTTGTAAGCCTGATGGAAGGGGGGTGACAGGTAGAGAGAAGGAAAGGTGCCAGACATACAAAAGGAAGGGGGTAGAAATGCTGCACAAATGGAAGGGGTGGGAACATGGGGGAAGATGCTGCACTTGAATGGAAGAAGTGGGAAAGCTGCTTTGGATGGAAGGGAAGAGAGAGGGGGAAATGTGCACATGGATGAAAAGGTAGGGAGTAGGGGAAATATGCATGAAGGGAAGGGAGGTGGAAATGCTGCTCTTAGAAAGGAGAAAGGGGAGATGCGGAAATGCTGCACGTGGATGGAAGAAAAGGGAGAGAGAGTTGAAGGAGGAGAATTGTGGGGGGGGGGGGGGGGGAGAAGAGAAGAAGAGATACCAAGATAGTAGAGGGAGAGAGGAGAGAAGGGATGACAAGGTGTTGTGGTGGGGGGGGGGGGGGAGAAGAAGAGACACCAGGATCTGCGGGGAAAGAGGGAATAAAGAGAAGTGCTGGACCTGCAAAGTAGAGACAGAACAGGAGCGAAGAAAGAGAGAGGAGCACTTGCTGGTCCCCTGGAAGGGAGCAGGTACAGGGAGAAAAGAGAGAGGGAGAGAGATACTGGCTTTGGAGGGAGAAGATAGGAGGAAAGGAAGAGAGATGGAGAGATGGCGACAATTGGGTGGTACAAAAGGGCACAGAAGAGTTATGTTGGATAGGGCAAGAATAGGGACACAGAGATGGGAGATGAGCAAGATGGTGGGAAGACAGGAGCAAGGACACAAGGGTGATGCTGAGTAGGATAGGTAGGGATGCAGAGAGAAGATGGATGGTGGACACAGAGAAAAGAAGAGCCAAATGGACAAGGAGACTCTAGCAAGACAGTTAAGAAAAAATAGAGGAAAGCAGTAACCAGAGACTGCGACTAACACCATTAGAAAAGTAATGACCAGACAATAAAGGGAAAGGGAATGGGACTAGATATACCACCTTTCCGTGGTTTTTGCAACTACATTCAAAGTGGTTTACATAGTATATACAGGTACTTATTTGTATCTGGGGCAACGGAGGGTTAAGTGACTTGCCCAGAGTCACAAGGAGCTGAGGTGGGAATTGCACCCAGTTCCCCAGGATCAAAATTGCTGCGCTAACTACTAGGCTACTCCTCCATGTGTAAAATATGCCAGTTTTTGGAAGTGCTTCTGCCAGATCTGGTTTTAGACATGGCTGGGGCCTGTGAGAAAAACCTCACTCATTAGCCTTCAATCTCCAGCATAGTGGTGATAAATCTCCAGCTTTGGAATGGGCCGCCCTTCGCATCTCTGCAGATGCAAACATCAACAGACACAAGTTCAAACATGCCCCAACATACAGGCAGAGAGGCCGCAAACGTAGACATATACATACATACACAGGGTTGCAAATAAATCTATAAGGCATGCTTTCTTTCCTACCTTATACTCCTCCCCCAGCGCTGCTGCCATACCTCTATTTCTGTTAGGCTGGATTTGACATGCTACATTTCAATTTCTTTAAATGCTACTGTGAAAACTTGTTAATGAACTAAATAGCTTTCTTAATGGTTGTTACATATGGTGATATTCAGGGGTCCTTTTACTAAGGTGTGCCAAAAAGTGGCCTGCACTGATGTAGACGCGTGTATTGGACACGTTCAGGTCCATTTTTCAGCACACCTGCAAAAAAAGCCTTCTTTTTTTTTGGCCGAAAATGGACATGCGGCAAAATAAAAATTGGTGTGTGTCCATTATGGGCCTGAGACCTTACTGCAACCCATTCACTTAGCAGTAAGGTATCACGTGTTAACCGGGCGGTAATCGTCAGCACGCGTACAATGCTGATTACCGTCCAGTTAGCGCTACGTGCCAGAAAATAAAATATATTTTCTGGCGCACGTAGTGGACATGCGTAAAAAATAAAATTGCCGCCCGGGCCATGCAGTAGCCAGGTGGTAGTTCCAAATTGGCGTGCATAGGCACATATGCGGCTTAGTAAAAAGGCCCCCTAGTGGCTGAAGTGGGTACTTTGCTATTGGTTGCTATGTCTACTGCCAACTAGTAATGGAGAAGAATGCTTGGAACAGGTTAAACTTGTTAAGCTCACAAACGGATTGAAAGTAATCCTATCTTTTCCCACTTGTTTAATTTCTCTCATTTTCTTAGGCTATGTTTATCTTCCCCATATATTATTTCCTATCCCCACATCTTTCTTTCCCTTTGTGTTTTCTCCAGCCCCCAAAAGTGTCTCCCTTATACCCCACACATTCTTTGTCTCTTCACAGCCCTTAGTTTCTCCCACACTTATAAAACATTACCTCTTCCTCTAGATGGTCTCAAATTCTTCCTCCGCATTAACTCTGCCCCTCCCATGCAAAGACTTTCTCCCTTCCAAAACAGCCTCTCTTCTCCCACATGTCATATCACCACCACTACCTTCTGCTGTCTCGGGGTACTACTCCATCTGTTGCTCCAGAGAAAAGGTCAGCCAAGTCTGATTTCCAAGCTCTTATCTTTTGGTAGGAAGAAGAGGCTATCTTGATATACAGTGCAGAGAAGATCACTCTTTGTACCAGAGGTTGGAAATGGCATACGAAATAGGCAAACCCATAATGACTCGTAGAGAAATTACAAGCAGGGTCCTCAGACAATTGTCAGGAAGCCCCAGTGTTGGACTTGGACACTTATCCCTTGCGGGTATGGAAAGATGGTACAAATTTGTCAATAAATACAACTGCTTCTGCTTTAGCCGTATCAGCCATCAGCTGCTGGGGCATTGGCAGAGTGATCCAGCAGTGGCCCAGCATCACTGTTCAGCTGCTACTATGGAAACTCATTCTGACTTCCTTCACTGCTATTATGATGCAGGCGCCTCAGAGAAAGGATGAGCTACTGACTTTCCTGCTACTGCTTTCTTCAAAGATAGTCTATTTCCCCTGTGTTGCACAATTAAGCAAAACACTTTACACAAGAGAAAGCATCCTGTTTCCTCATGCCAATGCACTAAGCCCACGCTTCTGTGTAATATCTTACAAGCCCAAGTATTTACTAAAGCTTAGCTCGAGTTATCTGCAGCAGGGCCCATTTTATTCCTATGGGCCCTGCTGCAGATAGCTCGTGCTAAGCTTTAGTAAAAAGACCCCCCCCCCCCCCCTATATGTTTCATTGGCAATACACCGGCTCCTAACACAAACAGAAACTGGGGCTCAGATCCTGCACCTATAGAACAGGAAATATTTCAAAACAACCAGTTGTTTCTTAATTAAAAGAAAAAAACAGGTGTTTAAACGCAAATCAGAAAATTTGATTTCTCAAGAAAAGGTCGAAGGGATATGTTTAGGTCCGGAGAGGAAAAGTGCACACAAAAACTGCATTTTTTTCACATTTGCATGTATTTTTCAGCAACATTCTACCTGCAGAAAAAGCAGATGCAAGTGACAACAAGCATCTGTACCAAGTTTTTAAAACAAAAATATGAGTGTGTTTTGACTTTTAAATACCTGAAGCTCTGTTTACTAAGGCACACTAGCGTTTTTAGTAAGTGCTAAAAATTAGTGTGCGCTAATACTAGAGACACCCATATATTCCTATAGGTGTCTCTAGTTAGTGTGCGCTGATTTTTAGCTTGAGCTAAAAACGCTAGTGCACCTATAGTACAGCTTAGTAAACAGGGCCCCTGGTGCAAAGCCCATGAGTAAAACTAGACACAGGTTTTGTCCCTATACAGAGAATTTGAACATTATTACCCCCCAAATTGGTGTGCAGTAGCAATCTAAAAAGCAAATATACCATTAGGAGTTATTCAGAAGGGAAAACAGATGCCCTATTTCTTGGCATCAGGAGCAAAGACCAAAAAAATACCTACAGATCATACAGAACACAGCAGCAAGACTAATCTTCAAACTGAACAGATACACCAGTGTGTCACCCTACCTTGCAAAACTACACTGGCTACCAATAGCTGAAAGAATTAAGTTTAAGGCTGCCTGTCTAGTCTTTCTTCAAGGTGCTACCTCAGCACTCCTGATCAGCATCTCGGCTATTTGCATTGTTCACTCCAACAAATTAAAAGAACAACTGATCGTAGCCCCAGCATTTCACAAGGGAATCCAATCTTAGAAGATCTTTAATTCACTCTTCTCAGCGGCAGGGATCACATTATGGAACTCAAAAGCGAAATGCACAAAGGTCCCGTTAAGGATTCATCTGCGTTTCCAAATCAGTAAAAATTTACTGATTTAGAAACAGATTCACAAAGACAATCGCATGCAAATGAGCTGCTTGTTGCTTTTGTGACCCAGCTCATTTGCAGGCGATATGGGGGAAGCAAGTCGGTGAGCTGAGTATACGCAGAACAGTCAATCGCTATGCATGATGGCTGCTCTGCACATGCTACAGACGGCTCTCATACACGCAGACAAGCTGCATATATGAAAGCAGTAGATTTAAACTTTTTTTTTTTTTTTGCAATCACAAAAGCGCTTTTTTTTGGATGGGCATACCTGTATTGTAGCTCCCTGCCTCCCGATGCTGGGAAAAAAATGGGAAAAACCTCTCTGCTGCTCTCCGCTCTTCTGTGAAGAATCAGTAGCATCAGGGCTTGGTTCCACCCCCAGCTGTTCCTGCTGTTTCCTTCTATTGGCAGGCTGATATCCTAGAATGCCCATCCAGTGGCGTAGGAAGGGGGGCAGTGGGGCGGTCCGCCCCAGGTGCACGCCGCTGGGGGGATGTCGGCTCTGCTGGTTCCCTGCTCTCTCTGCCCCAGAACAGGTTACTTCCTGTTCCGGGGCAGAGAGAGCAGGGAACCAGCGGAGCCGACGCAGCTCCCAGCGATGTGCACTCAGGGTGGATCGGCCCTCCTGCCCGCCCCCTTTCTTACACCAGTGGTAAGAATGCGCTCCGGAGGGGGTGCGCGCCAAGGGGGGGTGTACAGTGCCGCACCCGGGGGGGGGGGTGAGCAGCGGCGAACCGCCCCAGGTGTCAGCTGCCCTCGCTATGGCACTGTGCCCATCTCCCTGAAGATGGACTCTCATTGGCTGGTTGCTGTCCCAACTCCTCCTCCCTGCAGGACTTCCCTGATGACATCATTTTAGAGCTGTGAACTGATTGGATCCGAACTTCCTGGTGTCCCCTCCAGTAGTGAGTGGACGAGACATCCCAGGCTGATGCTGTCCAATTGGTTTAGCCCCTCTCTGTGGAGGGGGACAGCAGGAAGTTCAGATCCAATCAGTTCACAGCTCTAAAGTGATGTCATCAGGGAAGCCCTGCAGGGAGGAAGAGTTGGGACAGCAGCCAGCAATGAGAGTCCATCTTCAGGGAGATGGGCGTTCTAGGATGTCAGCCGGCCAATAGAAGGAAGCAGCATGAACAGCTGGGGGTGGAACTAAGCCTGTTTCCCACAGACGCTGTTTCTTTGATGGACCGTTGTCTTCCTTGTATTTTTGGTAAGTCACCATTACTTTTATGCTTTACATTTCGGTACTGCCCCCCCCCCCCCCCCCCCCCCCCCATTTCTTGCCAGTAAAATGTAATTTGAAAAAGAAACATATGGCATGGCTTTCATACACGCAAAAAAGCTGCATGTAAGCTGGTATACTTTTGTTTTTGGTGCTCCATCTTCCCTGCCTTGTTTCTTCCCTTCTCCTACTTGCGATAATGAAGAACTGGCAGGTCCACACCTCCCGTTAAAATTTCCACGGTAAAGGTAGGGGCTGCTTCTGTGCATGGGGTTGGAAACGGTAATGCATCGTATCGCATTCACATTATAATAGCAATTAGCTCATTTACATTCCGTTTTCGTTAGCTGCTACCGTGACAGCAAAATAGCTCAGAGAACCCTTTTGTGCATGTCCCAGTTTACTACTTGCGCACTAAACTGGCTAGAACCAGTTTAAAAACCACGTTGCTGGCTTATTAAGTTTAGTGCATCTGGCCCTCTGGCTATCAGAACAGAGAATAACTACCTCAGGTGGTCTTTTACTAAAGATTAGCTCGAGTTATCTGCAGCAGGACCCATATTGTTCTTATGGGCCCTGCTGCAGATAACTCAAGCTAATCTTTAGTAAAACACCCCCTCAGATTCCAAAAGAAGCTGAAAACCTTCTTCTTTCCAAAACCTCTCGCACCAAGGACTGTTACATAACACTCACCAATCCCCAAATAAACTTTAGGAATATCAAATTTAACACAGTCTACAATGACATTCTATAACATCATATCTTTCCAGTACGAATGGTATTCACCCATTAGCCTTCTTATAAAAATGTAGCTGTTCCACTAATATTGTAAACTGCACTGAACCCTAGAAAGGGGATATTAGCGGTATAAAGGACCAAAACTGAATTGAATTGAAATATGAGAATATTATAATGCTTCTGTATAAATCCCTGGATGCCACAGCTGAAGTTTTCTGTGTAGTTCTGGTCACCCCAACTCGACATGAAAAAGCAGCAGTAGAAAAATACAGAGAATGACAACCAAAATGATTGAGAGAGCACAACAGCTCCCTGATGAAAATAAGCTAAACAGGTTATGACTCTTCAGCTTGGAGGAGATATGACAGGACTTTACAAAATCAGGAAAGGAGTAGAACAAGTTCACAGGAAACAGCTATTTACCCTTAGAAATAGTATTAGGCCTAGGGGTCACAGCAGGAAACTAACTGCTAGCAGACTGACAGCAAATTTAAAAAAGCACTTTTCAAGTCAACACATGATAAAACTGTGCAATTTATTAGCTGTGGGATTTCTTACTGAAGAATGTGCTCAAGACCAGTCATATAAGTGTCTGTTAAAAAAAAAATAAAGTAGCAGGTTTCGGGAGGACAAATCTATTTAAAAATGCTCATGTCTTACTGCCAGACCTGGGATAGGACAGCAGTATACATTAAGACATGTTTGGTACTTCTTCCAAGAAACCTGCATTAGCCGCTGTGGGAGACAGGAAACTAGGCTGATAGGCTACTGGTCTACTATCTTCTGCTCATATACTCTTCAGTAGGATAAAGTTCAGGCTAGTACATGAGAGGATAACAGCATGTTTAGGCTGTGAAGGCAACATAAGCAAATACATCTCCATGTACTGTAGGCTGATGTAATTATGTAAGAACTAGGAAAAAATGACCGTTTCTGAGGGCAATGAAACGGGCGCTAGCAAGGGGCCCCCTCCCTCCGTCCCTCCGAGCTACTTGCCTTGTTAGTTCGCTGTGGCGTTTCGGTTTCGGGCCTCGAGTGTCATAGCTCCGCCCTCGACGTCATGACGTTTTGACGCGAGGGCGGTGCAGACACTCCAGGGCACACCGGATATCTCGGGTGCCTCAACTTCCGTGGAGGCTTCAGAACATTGGGGTTGCCTTTTATATAGAGAGATAGTCACATTTAAAACATTATCTATGGTGAAGAAGGCAAGAGGATTGGGAAGGTTGGATACTGTTTATGGGTACCTGCTTTGCCTTGTTTTACTGTAATAATGTTTTATGAGATGCAGGCAGTGCATTTTTTCTAGCAAAACAGGTGCCGGTACTCAAAAGCTAGGCCACCCTTTACAAGCAGAAGTTCAAATCCTTCCACCACTTCCCCTGTTTTCCTTGGAATGTATACTGTATAACAGTAGGTGCTACTTCTCGGCATCTCTTTTTATGTGCCTATACCTCGGGCCTTTATACAATAGCCCACAGGAAAGTGTTAAACAATGTTCTACAACAGTGGTTCCCAAACCTGATCCTGGAGGCACCCCAGCCAGGGTTGCCAGATTTAAATAATTTTTCCGGCCCAAACCAGCCTCTAAACCCGCCCAAAAACCGCACACCCCGCCCCCGCCATTACCAACCCCGCCCCCGCCGTCATCAGGTCCACCCCTGACGTCAACAGCTCCACCCCGAAGTTAACAGCTCCGCCCCTGATGTCAACAACTCCACCCCTGACGTCAACAGCTCCACCCTGACGTCATTAACCACGCCCCCCGCTGGGCGAAAAACCACAGTCGGCGAGGAAAAAACCCCGCCCAACGGAAAAGAAAGCCGCCCAAAAACCGCGACCCGCAGCAGGCAAAAATTTCCCGCAGCAGGTTGCGGAAAGCTGCCCAATTGGGCGGGAAAACTGCCCATCTGGCATCTTTGACCCCAGCCAGTCAGGTTTTCAGGATATCCACTATGAATATTGTAAAGGGGCTCCTCTTTCCTCCTGGGTTGCAGCTCTTCCAAAGGAAAAAAAAACCCCAAACAAAAAAACACACACTCCTGTAGGACTCCCCCTTTGTCTCAAAAAACAAATATAAGGAAGCTTTTTGTTGGCTCTTCTTTCTCCACCCACTTGTTCCACCCCCTCTTCCACCAGGTTGGAGAATCAGCCTTATTCCTTCCCCTGCGGCCCTCCTCTGGAGACTCCTGGGAATGCAGATAGTTTCTCTTATCCCCGGTCTCCCTTGGTGCATGCTGGGAGTTGTAGTTCTTTATTTCTAGTTTTTTCCTGGGGAATGCCTGCCTATAACGGGGGTATTCTGGCCTATCCCAGGGTTCCTTTGGGGCCTGTCCTACATACTCTTTACAATATCCATGAGAGGGATCTGCATGCACTGCTTCCACCTCATGCAAATCTCTCTCATGATCCTGATGCCTCCAGGATCAGGTTTGAGAACGACTGTTCAACACACTCAAGTGAGCTACTGTAAACTGGCTATGACAGTTTGCACTGCACACTCAGGCATTCCTGGAGGCATTGTTTGGGCAGAGCTGGGGCATGTTTATGAGGTACAACCATACTTTATAAAACACACGAGAACATACACATAGCTCCATCCACTTCAAAGAAAGTGTAACTCTGTGTCAAGGCATTTGTGTGCTACTGGTAATTGCTCTGGAAGCCTTTTTGTTTTCTTTACTGTCTTTATAAACAGGCACTTTTAAAAAAAAACATATTGGTAACCTGTTATAAAATTATCCTGTGGAAGGCACAAGCCTTCGAAAGCAGTACAGTAGTAACACCCCCATTCTTCAAGGCCTCTTGTGCTTCTTTGGCTAGTCAAGGGCATTTTTATAACATGGTGTCTGGTAGGAGTTTCTTCTAGAAAGAAACTTAGGTGCCTGTTTTCCTTTATAAAGTACTAGCCTAAAAAGGTATATACATGCAGGGCCAGCGGAACGTAGTAAGCAGAGTATGCATGGCGGGGGGGGGGGGGCAGAAATTGCCATGCTTACCCCTGCACTACGCTCCTCTGGCCACTGCCCTCTCAAGACCTACCTGGATCCTTGAAGGCCGTCCTGCTGGTGTAGTGGCCTCTGCGACTATGGGGGAAGGAAAGAATCCCATTCTTTCCTGCCCTCTGCCGCTACTCTGTCTCTGCTTTGCTCTTCTGTGCCGCGGGCAACACCACCATATTTTAAAAATGGCTGCTGAGACTGCCGCCGAAGTCTCAGCAGCCATTTTGAAAACAAGATGGCACCACCCGAAGCACAAAGAGCAAAGCGGAGATGGAGTAGCGGCAGCGGGCAGGAAAGAGTGGGATTCTTTCCTGCCCTGCAGCCACAGAGGCCATTACACCACAAGGGCGGGCGGGCCCTTCAAGGTAGGACTGTAGTGTGTGGGAGAGGGGGGTTGTAGTATGTGGGAGTGGGATGACAACATTACTGCAGCGGAGGAGGGCAGGTTTTGGCACAGTGTAAATCATCACAAGGACAAAATATAAGAAAACAAATGGACTGCATTAGGGGCTTATAGCACATTTAGTTATGTTTAAGCAAATGGGCCATCTGCATGAAAGAAAATACTTATTTTTATTATTTTGACTTCTGAAAACCACTTGTCCCTGAAACATGCTCACGACAGAATAATCCATTTATGCAAAACATGTGAGGTGAAGATGTGATTCCATGGGCCCCAATGAAAGGAGAGTTTAATTTTATTTCCAATCTTTATAACACCAGGCTTCCCAAGACAGATTACAACAACAGTTAAGATGAACCCATCACGAAACAGGATATCCTCACTGAAATTTGGCCATATATTACTGTATTTATAGAATAGTGTAGAAAAAGGAGCACAAAATATAGCCTTTATTAGTGCTGTTTCTACCAGCTACAATAATTTTTAAGCAGTTTTAGTGATACTCAGTTTTATTTCATGATATTTATATCTACGTATGGGAAGCTTTCAAATAAATTAAAAGGCTGTTGAGTAAAAAAAAAAAAAAAAACTTTTGCTCTTCACCTTTTAAGGCTCTCTGCTGAAAAAGGGTTTGGGTGGGAGAAGGGGGAGGGAGAAAAGAGAAAGGACATGCTGGACTGGGGGGGGGGGGGGGGGCAAGAGCACCAACTGAGTTTGGAAGGGAGCACCAGAGACCCTAGCACTGGCCCTGTATACATGCTTAACATTTAGGCAGGAGCCCTTACACCAGCCATACAGCTGGTGAAACTGTTATAAGTACTGCAGACATATGTAACTTACAATATTTTATCAGTTATGTGCTAAGGAGTCCTTTTATTTTTTATTTTTATTTGTTACATTTATATCCCACATTATCCCACCTATTTGTAGGTTCAATGTGGCTTACATAGTACCGGAGAGGCGTTACAAACTCCGGTGTAAACAAATACAAAGTGATGTTGTGGTAAGATAAAAGTTCACGTGGCACAGCCAAACTAGGGAATCGTACAATGGAAGAGTTGTGTTATGTCCATTACGTTCTTTAGTTTTGTTGTGTTGCAAATTTCAGGCATTTATGTTGGATCGGTAGGGTATGCCTTTTTAAACAGGTTAATTTTTAGTGTTTTCCGGAAGTTTAGGTGGTCGTTTGTAGTTTTCAAGGCTTTTGGTAATGCGTTCCACAGTTGTGTGCTTATGTAGGAAAAACTGGACGCGTAAGTTGATTTGTATTTGAGTCCTTTGCAACTTGGGTACTGCAGATTTAGATACGTTCGTGTTGATTCAGATGTGTTTCTAGTTGGTAGGTCGATCAAGTCTGCCATGTATCCTGGAGGTTCACCGTAGATAATTTTGTGAACCAGAGTGCAGATTTTGAAAGCAATGCGTTCTTTTTACCAAGCTGTGGTAAAAAGGGTCCTGCGGTAGCAGCGGGGGCTGTTTTTGCTGTAAGATAGGGCCCTTTTTACTGCAGTGGGTAAAAAGCCCCTAAAGATTATTCTTACCGCATGGCCATGTGGGGGGGGGGGAGCAGTTACTGCCACCCATTGAGATTACCACCGGGTTAGCACTGCGCTAGAAATTATGGAATTATTTTCCATAGTGTCAGAAATGGCGCACGCTCGAGGCGGAATTACCGCTGGCAGCCGCGTTAGGCCGGTGGTAGTTCCAGGTTGCCGCATGGCAAGCCTGTTGCCGGACGGCAACCCTTTAGTAAAAGGGCCCCTAAATTCCGTAAATGGCACCCATAAAAATAAGCACCAAGTGTTATTCTACAAACAGAGCTCTGAGTTAGAATAGCACTTAACATCGGAATCCATGTCCAGTTTTGGGCACGAGAATTTACACCAACTGAATCCTGATCTGCCTTATTCTATAACACTGCGCGAAAATTCTAGGATTGCCCCTGACCTGCCCATGCCCCTCCTATGGTCACGCCCCTTTTTTTGATCCATGCATAAATTTCAATTGATGCAAATTAGTGCCAATAATTGATTAAGTACCCAATTATTAGAGCTAATTGGCTCATTTTGCAATTAAATTGTGTGCACAAATTGGGCACATGCCCAAATTTGCAAGCACAATATTGAGAACCATATATAGAATTTGATGGCATGTGTGTAAGTTGAAGTCCCACCTTCCTGCAATTATGCGCTATTGTAAGTTACATGGGTATGAGCAGAATAGCGCATAGGCCGAATTTTGACAGTTAGGTGCATATGTAAACACACGCAGGTGTAAATGGGATTATTGTAAATATTTACATGCGTAATCAAAACATAAATCTGCCTAGAATTTTAGATAGAAATATAAATTATGTAAATAAATCTTAGCACCTTATGTTATAGAATTACTCCCTTAAAGGCAATTCTATTAGCTAGGTGCTCGCATTTACACAACTCTTGTGAATGTACATGTACAGAATCAGCAGCATACCTACTTTAAGTGCTGCCCAGGGCGGGACAGAGCACACTCCTCCTCCAGGCAGCACACATATGTCCCCTCACCGGGGCACAGATCACACCCCTTCCTCAAAGCGAGGGACTGTGTGGGGCTGCCATGCAGCTGTCGGCTGTGCCTGTCTCTGCCCCAGAACAGGAAGTTGACATCAGAGGTGGCCAGGGAACCGGCAGAGCCGACAGCTGCACACACCCCCTGCTGCTGGCACCCAGGGCGGACCACCCCCACCGCCTCACCCTAGGTGCGCTAGAGTTCAGAATACTAGTGCTTACACGTGTAAGTGTACACTTACGAGTGCAAAGTAATAACAAAGCACCTAAGTGGTATTCTACATTGGTGTGTTAAAGTGGCATACCATGGAAATGCAAGGGGGAGGTGTATACAAGGGCGGGACTCGCAGTTATGTAGGTAATTTACAGAATACTGTCAGTTACGTGTGTCCCTGTCACATTTACATGGCCATAGTTACTGCAGGTTACTGCTGCTGTAACTCCAGGCTGGTCAAATGTTGGATGCACCAATACCAGGTTATGCTCATATCCTATAATGGAAGCCGGGAGCCCAAGTGAGATTAGAGAATAAGCTGACTCTGCATTGGCATCGGGGCACCTAAATGGAGTCACCCACTTCCACAACAGCCCCCCTGACGTACTTGTAAAGCTGTCATTTACTTACACATTCTGTAGCTGTGACTGTTAATGCACTGGTCAGAGGAGTCTGCCCATTATTCAAACTCACCAAAACCTCCAGCATCCTGAAAGACATCCAAAAAAATATGTACATGTCATGAAAAGGAGAACTCATTGTTTGAGTTAAGAAACAGGAACAGTCTCCCTACCCCAATTCTAAAGAAACTAGGGTCCCTGATTACTAAGGTGCGTTAGTGTTTTTAGCACACCTACACTTAGCGTGTGTGCTAATCATGTAGGCGCCTATAGAGATATTGTAGGCATGTACATGGTTAACACGTGTGCATGGTTAATGCGCGTTAAAAATGTTAACTCGCCTATAACGCTGCTAAGTAAACAGGGCCCTAGGGTTGTATCAGACTCAAAGCCACACAACTGTTCTAAAATGAGCTCTTTACTAATGTAGGTTGATTGCCCAGTGTTCACTGTGTTGCATGGTTTTCTCCTTGACATTTTGGGGAATTTGAATTTAGGCATGGCATGCTCAAACACCGAGCGTTGGTTATTTTATACATTTTTTTGCACATCGGAATTGTTAGGGGGGGGGGGGGGGTTCATCAATTGCTCCAGTATCAGATAGATAGATACAGTAGATAGATATGTTTTTTTTATTCTTGTTGTTTTAAACCTTGTATATTGTTGTTTGAACATGTTAAACTGCTGTAATTGTCTACTGATTATTCTTCACTTATTCTTGCTGTACACCGCCTGGTGGATTTCTTTAAAAACGCAGTAGAGAAATCTTAATAAATAAATACGGCAAGAGCAATGACCCCAAGAAGCACCACAAGAGCAGCTTTAGAACATCCAGGGTTTGAGTGGTACCTTATGTGCGTCTCTCCCATGATCAGAAATGACACAAAGCAGCGTTTCTAAGCCAAGAAGAAACAGGGCTTTGCCTGAATACTAACATTAGGAAAGAATGTGCAGCATCAGGGGAGGAAGTGATATTTATTTTAATGTTTTCTTTCTGATGTCATCGTTGTTTAGAGTATCTCCCTTCCAGGACAGTATTAATCGGTCTCAAGTGTATCCAAGATCACTGAAAACCAAAATGCAGGCTTGCCCAATGAATTGCTTTAGGTGAATAAAGTAATGTGTTAGGCCATGTGAATGTGAAACTGAAGATCTAATATAAGGAGGTAGAGTTTTACCTTTTCACTGGACCTGCTTTGGATATTTCTTGAGTAGCGTCCAGGGGCCAAAATTCCCATGCTCAGATCCAGAAATGGAAGGTGCAAACAAATGACTGGGTCAATATTTAAACACTGCAGTGGGCGTTTCTGTTTTAAGTGCTAGCCACAGCATTTAAATAATTCAAAACATTCCATGCCACTATCTAGGTTGCAGCCGGTGCTGAATACCATGCACTACAGAGAGCATCAGCATTGGAGGGGGTAGCCTAATGGTCAGAGCAGCAGGCTGAGAACCAGGGCAGCGCAGTTCAAATCCTAATGTGGCTCCTTGTGGCCTTGGGCAAGTCACTTAACCCTTCACTGCCTTAGATACAAACTTGGGATATAAACCCACTAGGGACAGTGAAAACAGATACCTTAATGTACCTTGCCTTGGAAAAATGCATGAGTTAAATGCATAAATAATAACAATTATCCAGATAACTTTAGGACTTTTGAATACTGGGATGGGCTGGGTATCATCATTAAAAAGAACAAACAAGTGAGCACAAAATTTCCTCAGAAAGTGTAACTATGGAATGAAATAATGAAAAAAAAGGACCATGTAAACTGATAGTTGATTAAGGGGTATGTTTACTAAGGTGCGTTAGCATTTCTAACACGCCTTTAAAGTTAAGGCGCATTAAACGCTAATGCGCCTATACATTTCTATGGGTGTGTTAGTGTTTAATGCGCGTAAACCATTTACGTGCATTAAAAATGCTAACGTGCCTATAGCGCACCTTAGTAAACATAGGCGTAAATTATTTAGGGGCCCTTTGCTAAATGCTGCGCATCCTTATTTTATACTATGGGCCATGTGGCACTTAGCACAAGCTAATATCCTAGTGTGTTCTAAGCTTTAGGAAAAGGGCCCCTTAAAACTAATCCTTGTAAAAACCTGGAACATAGTTAACACTGTACATACATGCGGGCAATCAAATGAAACGCCCAAATCAAACCAACTGTTGCCCTTTGTGTCCTGCTGTCTTCCAGTTCTATAATATTAAGGCAGTACTACTATCTAGACTTCTCAAATTATGGTAGTTTCTTCCTCTGATCATGTCAGCTTTGTCCAAATACATGTTTTTAAATTTTATACATTTTAATTTTGTAATGTTAGCTGACTACTTTCAACTGATCAGGGCTTTGCCAAATCTGTCCTGGTAACCTCATAGTAGTCTGCTAGGTTTTCAGGAAATCCACAATGAACAAACATGAGATAATTGCATATAATGGTTCTCTGAAGTATGCAAATTTATCTCATGCATACAGTGGTGGAAATAAGTATTTGATCCCTTGCTGATTTTGTAAGTTTGCCCACTGACAAAGACATGAGCAGCCCATAATTGAAGGGTAGGTTATTGGTAACAGTGAGAGATAGCACATCACAAATTAAATCCGGAAAATCACATTGTGGAAAGTATATGAATTTATTTGCATTCTGCAGAGGGAAATAAGTATTTAATCCCTCTGGCAAACAAGACCTAATACTTGGTGGCAAAACCCTTGTTGGCAAGCACAGCGGTCAGACGTCTTCTGTAGTTGATGATGAGGTTTGCACACATGTCAGGAGGAATTTTGGTCCACTCCTCTTTGCAGATCATCTCTAAATCATTAAGAGTTCTGGGCTGTCGCTTGGCAACTCGCAGCTTCAGCTCCCTCCATAAGTTTTCAATGGGATTAAGGTCTGGTGACTGGCTAGGCCACTCCATGACCCTAATGTGCTTCTTCCTGAGCCACTCCTTTGTTGCCTTGGCTGTATGTTTTGGGTCATTGTCGTGCTGGAAGACCCAGCCACGACCCATTTTTAAGGCCCTGGTGGAGGGAAGGAGGTTGTCACTCAGAATTGTACGGTACATGGCCCCATCCATTCTCCCATTGATGCGGTGAAGTAGTCCTGTGCCCTTAGCAGAGAAACACCCCCAAAACATAACATTTCCACCTCCATGCTTGACAGTGGGGACGGTGTTCTTTGGGTCATAGGCAGCATTTCTCTTCCTTCAAACACGGCGAGTTGAGTTCATGCCAAAGAGCTCAATTTTTGTCTCATCTGACCACAGCACCTTCTCCCAATCACTCTCGGCATCATCCAGGTGTTCACTGGCAAACTTCAGACGGGCCGTCACATGTGCCTTCCGGAGCAGGGGGACCTTGCGGGCACTGCAGGATTGCAATCCGTTATGTCATAATGTGTTACCAATGGTTTTCGTAGTGACAGTGGTCCCAGCTGCCTTGAGATCATTGACAAGTTCCCCCCTTGTAGTTGTAGGCTGATTTCTAACCTTCCTCATGATCAAGGATACCCCACGAGGTGAGATTTTGCGTGGAGCCCCAGATCTTTGTCGATTGACAGTCATTTTGTACTTCTTCCATTTTCTTACTATGGCACCAACAGTTGTCTCCTTCTCACCCAATGTCTTACTGATGGTTTTGTAGCCCATTCCAGCCTTGTGCAGGTGTATGATCTTGTCCCTGACATCCTTAGACAGCTCCTTGCTCTTGGCCATTTTGTAGAGGTTAGAGTCTGACTGATTCACTGAGTCTGTGGACAGGTGTCTTTCATACAGGTGACCATTGCCGACAGCTGTCTGTCATGCAGGTAACGAGTTGATTTGGAGCATCTACCTGGTCTGTAGGGGCCAGATCTCTTACTGGTTGGTGGGGGATCAAATACTTATTTCCCTCTGCAGAATGCAAATAAATTCATATACTTTCCACAATGTGATTTTCCGGATTTAATTTGTGATGTGCTATCTCTCACTGTTACCAATAACCTACCCTTCAATTATGGGCTGCTCATGTCTTTGTCAGTGGGCAAACTTACAAAATCAGCAAGGGATCAAATACTTATTTCCACCACTGTATGTATTGTGATATCCTAAAAACCCAGTCAGCTGTGGAGGTCACAAGGCCAGGTTTGGGAAGCCCTAGTCTAGAAAGAGTCCTTCAGTGAATCTATTCATCAATTATTAGTGTTTCATTTAACATCTATTTAGTTGTGTGATGTCTACATGGGATCATTGCCAGATTTAAGATTACGGTGTCCATAGGCGAAACCAAAGAGAAGGAGCATAGTTAGGGTTAACATATGTCCGGATTTACCGGGACATGTCCTCTCTTTGAGGACATGTCCGGGCAACCGGGTGGGTTTTGCCAATCTGCCCGTTTGTCCAGAAATCCAGACAAACGGGCAGATTGCTAGCCTCCCCTCCCCTTACTTACTAGTGCCCTGGTGGTCTAGTGACCTCTTCTGCCTTTGGGGCAGGAAAGAGCCCGCTCTTTCCTGCCCAGAGCGCTACGCTGCATGCATCCTTCCTGTTGGTGATCTTGGCGCTGATTCAAAATGGCCGCTGAGAGTTGACGTGACCTTGCGAGACTTCAACTCTTGACGGCCATTTTGAATCAGCGCCGAGATCACCAACAGGAAGGATGCGTGCAGGGCAGCGCTCGGGGCAGGAAAGAGGGGGCTCTTTCCTGGTCCGTAGTGGTCACTAGACCACTAGGGCAGTATAGAAATGCTAAGTAGTAGTAATAGTAGTAGTAGTAAGGTAAGGGGAGGGGGGTGACAGGGAGGGCGGGTGACGGGGTGTGCGACAGGGGGGAGGGCAAAATGTGATAGGGGTGGGGTGTGTGGTGGGGGCGGGGCATGTGTCCTCCTTTTGGGGGGACAAAATATGGTAACCCTAAGTATAGTCATGGGTAAACCTAGGAGGGCCTAGGCCCATTCACTTTCATCTCAGGCCGACTGAGCAGCAGCACAGCATTGGTATAAGTGGCAAGAACCCCCAAGCCCTGCCAACTGACGGCATCCACAGCTCATTGAACCCCTGGGCCATCAGAACCCCGTGGCAGTCAGTGACAGTCTTCTGAACCTCCTACACCGGCACCCCACAAAAGCTCAATATTCAAACATATTCATTTTATGAGCAAGCATGCGTGAGGTGCCAGCACTGGCAGCTAGAAGCATGTTTTCTGAGAGCCCTGGAGTTCATCTGGTGGGGCTTGGGGATCCTCATCAGGTATTCAGGAAGGGGAAGGAGAACAGGGGAGGGGGCAGAATAGAAATGCATCGCGCCCTCCCATGGCATCCGTTGACCCGCTCAAAAATTGCCTTCTGACTATGCAACAGCCAGAGAGATCCCAGAGAACAGGGATCAGGGGGCTGTCAGAGATCCTAAAGACTGAAGAGGCAGAACAGGAACAGGGTAAAGTCATAGCGCTACAGTGGCTCCACGGTCAAGCAGCATGGACCTAAAGAAAAGCAGGCTCCTCTTTGGCCTGGATATTTGACTTCTTCAAAATTTGGTTCCCCAGATAATTGCCTCTGTTGCCCTATACCTAAACCTTGGCTTGTATGAGATTCTGATGACAATCAGCACAGCAACTCCTTAATTCACTCGGATTCAGAAGAATGGGAGTGGCTATATAGGAGGAGCTTTCAAAATCTTTAAACTTTATTTCCCCACAGGAATAGAATAAAAATCAGAAAAGAAAAGAAGATCTTAATGATTTTGTTTCAACCACCAAGCTGCCTTTTTATTTCCTTTTTTATTTTTTTGGCTACTTCTATAGCTTTAAGAGAGAGATGAGCCCCTCTATAGCCTTCATCTAAGGCATTTCATTTTATGTGAATTATGGTTGACATTTCGATCCATGGCAACCTATTTGCAAAGTATTCATTTGCTCCTTGTTTTATGAGCGCCCAATAAAAGATTGCCATTTTATGATCCATTAAAAGAGATGAAAAAAATTAAATAAAATTGTGAGAGACATTCACTGAAAGCAATAAATAATTTACCTCCAATTTTCACGCATTGAAAATTAAACTGGCAACTGTTCAAAAAGTTATTAAAGTTAAATGATGAAGATGTGTTGAAATCAAGTACTGTCTTTAAATGGATAAAATACTAGACCTAGTTTAAAAAATTACATATCAATTGCAGCTTGTGAAAATCAGTGCACCTGGGGACAGGGACAGTCTAGGGTAAAGGGGCTTTAGTGAACTGGAACAAAAACAGGGAAATGAGTGGGTACTATCTCATTAGGATGGAGTCAGGGTACCCCTCTTCTAAATTGCTTCTCCTTCATAGCTTAATGTCAAAACTTGCTCATTGTAGCTTAATGTACTCAGGGCTTCTTTTACAAAGCCGCGCTAGCAATTCCCGTGCCGCAAACGAGAGGACGCCCATAGGAACTGAATGGGCTTCCTCTCATTTGTCGCACAGGAGTCGCTAGCACGGCTTTGTAAAAAAAAGCCCTCAGTGACTCTCGGTCATGTTCTGGTCTAGAGAGGAGTAATATTTTTTTTTCCGTCAGCAATGTGGGCCACAGTGGAGACTTTTGAACAATGACCCTAATATTAAAAAAAAAAAAAAGATGAGTTCCTAAATTTATGCTCCTAAGTTAGCCTCCTAAATTTGTGCCCTATTTTCAGCCAAATTTAGGAGCATAACTTTTCAGCTGAAAATTTATCTTAATTTAGGAGCTTAAAAGTTATGCTTATAAATTTAGGCCTGCATTCATTTGCCTAGATTTATGAGTCTAATTTAAGAGCCTAGTGCTGAAAATCAGTGCTAAACTCATAATTTTTTTTTCTCTGCCCTAAATCCACCCCTGTTGCCACCCACTTTTTATGCTTCTACATTTTAGGGGAGAATATCCAACCTGTGGCAGTAGGCGGCTTGAAGGCTGCTTCCAGCCATGGACTGCCCTAACGCTGGATATGCATTGCTGGGGCCTGCACAGCTTTCAACATTGAATATCTGGGTATATGCGGTAACCTGGAAGTTCACTGGGCACCAGCTGATATTCAGACAGGTGCCTAGTTAACTCACCGCATAAAGAGGTCCTTTTACTAAGCTGTGGTAAAAGGGTCCCTGGATTTGCCGCACGCTGAGGCCCCTTTTACTACAGAGGGTAAAAGTGAAGAAAAATGAAATGGCTGTTCGGTAAGTTTGCACTTGCCATGAGGCCATTTCAGGGGGAGCCCTTACCGCCACCCATTGAGGTGGGGGTAAGGGCTCCCATGCCAACCTGGTGGTAACCTCTTGTGGTAAAAATTAACAAAAATTTCCGGTTGCGCTGGAGCGGAACTACTTCGGCGGCCATGTTAGGCTGGCAGTAGGTTCGATTTGCCACACGGCAACCCTTTAGTAAAAGGACCCCAAAGTTAGGATAGCAAAACACTTGTCTTATCTTTATGCAGCTACTTAGCTGGTTAGCGGATTGAAAATCACCACTAACCTGCTAAATTGTTGCTCTGCTCTAACTCTTCTCTGATCTGCCCCTAATCTAGCTGGTTAAGAGATGGCCAGTTGGTGGAGATATTCAGAGACATTAACTGGTTTAGTGCCACTGAATATCTGTGGCAGGGTGGAATTTAACCAGAAAGGAGCCTCTACTGCCCGGTTAAATCCTTTTGAATATTGACACCTTAGTGACATGTTGAGTATAAAGTTAGGCACTCAGCCCTAGTACATTTTCAAAAAGGCCAATTTAGGAGCATAACTCTCAAAGGGCTCCTTTTACAAAGCCACAGTAGTGATTAGCAGCGCTCCAATTGCGATGAAGTCCATTCAATTCCAATAGGCTTTGTCGCATTCGGCATGAGGTCATCACTACCACAGCTTTGTAAAAGAAGCCTACCATTAGGAACATACATCTTTGAATATTGGACCTAATGTTGTTAAACAAGTGTGTGTCTATGACTTGTACAAGAAACAGTGAGCGGACACACAATACACAGAACATTCTGTGACTTCTTGTCGGTACATCTTTGAACACCCAACAATACAACGGGACTGCAGTGGTCAAAGGCATTTGCACCAGTAACGCAATGCTTTACACATAAAAATGGCCTGTTACAACACTGTACATCAAGCATACAGCCTGCACATATGTCAGTTTACCCATTATTTAAAGTGGCATTCCCACAAACAGGGTTTGCCCTTATGCGCATACTTTTGAAAATTCAAGCACACATGCTTACTTTAACCCAGAAAATATGTGCTCCCTAAATAGCAGGTGTAAAAGTAAGAGCATAGTTTTCTTAGGGTAATTTTCAAAGCAAAAGTACATTTTCTTACATTTAAAATCCTTTAAAACCAATCAAAAGAAAAGGATGAATGCACATTTTACTTATGTACATAGTTACATAAATATTTCCTCGGAGTCCAACCTAGGGAAAGGTATTTTGAGGTCAATATTAAGCCAGTGCAGTAATCAAATTAGGGCCCTGTTTACTAAACAGCATTATAGGCACGTTAATGTTTTTAACGTGCACAAAGCATGTACGTGCCTACAATATCCCTATAGGCGCCTACATGGTTAGCAAGCGCGCTAAGTGTAGGCGCTCTAAAAACACTAACGCACCTTAGTAAACAGAGCCCAAGTTAAACACTGGCACTACTGTTTAATGTAACCTATACATCCAATGCCACTATTGCTATAGGTAGCAGTGCTGGATATAGGTACAGTGTGATCACCGTCTGTGGTACCACTGGTTTAGTTTAGGTCTGCTAGCAGGCCTAAACTAAATGTATAACTTATCTGGATGGCAGCTGAATATCGTTGCTATTCAGAACATTTGTCAGCCCACCCCTGCCCCGCCCTAAACTCAGCCCCTTCTTATATGGACACCCCAATTTAAATGGTCTGATATACTACCCATATCAATTTTGAAAATAAATGGATAATCAAGTTATACATTCACTAGCCACAAGTGAAAGTATAAAGTGAATTTGCGTTTACCTGATAATTTCCTTTCCTTGATTCCAGTTACCAGTCCATAGAAATGTGTATGTCATCACTCACCAGCAGATGGAGGCACTTATCCTCTTTATTATTTGAGTAGCACTGGCTTCCCATTTCCTTTAGGTTCCAATTTAAGATTTTGCTCCTTCCCCACCATGCTTATCATACAGATACTCCCTCAGCACTAGCATCCCTATTGGTTCCTTACTCTCCAGCCTGTTCTCTTAGGTCAACCAACATGAATCTGATAGTGGTACCTCCTCCTTCTTGCTTATAGCTTGACAGTTCCAGTAATGCAGTCTTCTATTGTGTGGAACATTCTTCCTACTGAGATTCACCAGATTTCATCCCTGTCTAAGTTTACAACTGCTATTAAAACTTGGCTTTTGCCTCTTTCGTGGTATGATCTGGTGCCATTTTATTCTTATTAAACTTCCTTTTCCTCATGTGTTACATACCCGCAGGTAACTGTTTATATAACTATCGTATTTAGGTGATTTATCGTTGTGCTATTCCTCATTACCCAAGCTTTGTATTTCCTCCTTATCTTGTCAATACGTGTTTGACTGTTATTTTCAGCTCAATTTCCAGATAGTAAATTGTCTTGATGTCTTTGACGATTAGACAGTATAACAAATGTACCAATAAATAAATATAAATAAAAACAAATTAAATATGTACATATATACACATGTATATGCTAGTATTCTAAATATTTATGTATGCAGTGGGCACATAAATGTTAGTGTCTCATTTACAGAATTGCCCTTTTAGAGCCCTAAAAACAGAGAAAGCAGGCAGACACCATAAAACTAGTGGCGTGCTGGAGCTGGCTCGCGTGAGCCGGTTGTTGATTTTTGTCCAATTTTGCGAGCCGGTTGCTGCTCTAATCAGAGGGGGAAGGAGCAATCCTAATCAGTGGCGTAGCTAGGGGGCACCACCGCTCCCCCAAATGGACTTCCCTCTCCTTTTGCCCCAAGCATTCCTTTTTTGTTTTCCATTAACTTCTTGGATGAGGAAAAATGCATATCTAATATTCTGGTTGTACATTGTGCTTTTCAATTAACTCCATAGTCTCTCTCTCTCTTTATTTTACACTGCAATCATGTCTTTGATATAAAGGATTGTGAGCCCACTAGGGACAGAAAATGTACATGCAAATAGTATATGTAAACTGCTTTGGTTGTACCCACAGAAAGGCGGTATATCAAATTCATGATCCTTTCTGTAATTGAACCAATAGCATCCTGATTGTCTTTCGAAAATTACGATTCTTCCTAACAGTCACTTTGCACTATCTGCCGCAGAGCCCATGTTATTCCTAAGGGGTCATTTGCTAGGAGGCAGATCATGATGAAAGCCTAAGGTAGCATAACACCAACTGCCTTATTTTCGAAAGAGAAAGACGCCCATATTTCGACCCAAGTCGGGAGATGGGCGTCTTTCTCCCATGGGCGCCCAAATCGGTATAATCGAAAGCCAATTTTGGGCGTCTTCAAATGCAATCTGTCGTGGAAACTGCCAAAGTTGATGGGGGCGTATTGGAGGCATGGGGAAGGCGGGACTGGAGCGTGTTTATTGGCCGAGAAGAGATGGGCGTCCTCGGCCGATAATCGAAAAAAGAAAGGTGTTTTTAGCTGGAATTTGGGTCACTTTTTTGGACCCTTTTTTTTCACGAACAAGTCCCAAAAAAGTGCCCTAAATGACCAGATGACCACCGGACGGAATCGGGGATGACCACCCTTGACTCCTCCAGTGATCACTAACCCCCTCCCACCCAAAAAAAAAAACAATTTTAAAAACTTTTTTTTTCCAGCCTGTATGCCAGCCTCAAATATCATACCCAGCTCCATCACAGCAGTATGCAGGTCCCTGGAGCAGTTGTTAGTGGGTACAGTGGACTTCAGGCAGGTGGACCCAGGCCTTTCCCCCCCTACCTGTCACACTTGTGGTGGTAAATGGGAGCGCTCCAAACTGCCCCCAAAACCCACTGTACCCACATCTAGGTGCCCCCCTTCAGCCATAAGTGCTATGGCAAAGGTGTAGAGTTGTGGGGAGTGGGTTTTGGGGGGATTTGGGGGGCTCAGCACCCAAGGTAAGGGAGCTATGGACTTCAGAGGTAGTTTGCTTTGTTTTTTTTAATTGTTACAAGTGCCCCCTAGGGTGCCCGGTTGGTGTCCTGGCATGTCAGGGGGACCAGTGCACTAAGAATCCTGGCCCCTCGCACGACCCAATGCCTTGGATTTGGTTGTTTTTCAGCTGGGCGCCTTTGGTTTCCATTATTGCTGAAAAACGATACCGCCCAGCTCAAATCCGCACAAATCCAATGCATTTGGCTGGCACAAACTGTATTATCGGAAAAAAGATGGACGCCCATTTTTTTTTAAAATACGGTTTGTCCCGCCCCTTCACGTACCCATTCTCGGAGATAGACGCCCAGTAAGCTCCTTGAGCAGGGACCGTCCTTCTATGTTAAACTGTACAGCGCTGCGTAACCCTAGTAGTGCTTTAGAAATGTTAAGTAGTAGTTAAGTAGTATGGAGATGGGCGTTCGATTATGCCCCTCCACACACGTTACGTGTTTGAGGCATGCAGTTGCAACAGAAGAGGCAGGCTCACTAGTACAAACACAACATTTCTGCTTTATTACTGGAATTATTGTTGGATTCTAAGTAAAACAATTATTGATTTTCCAAAGTTACACAAGAGAGCTAATGTAACAGCAGCATCTGTTCTTCTGGATTGATTCTTATATTTCATGCTCAGAAGAACATGGCCCATTCATTTTCTAGACAATACCACTCACTGGTAGCTTTGTGATAGTCAAATTGATTTTATGTAGTGGTTATTTACATTTTAACACCAAATACTCATTACATTTAGCCTGTTAATTGCGGACTCCAATCTACACAGAAGGATTTGTGAAGATGCACAATCATTTTTAGATAGTTGGAATATTTGTAGTAAAGAAATTTGGGATGAGATAGTGCAGGTACATGTGAAAGCTAGAACTGAAAGAGGAAATTGTTTGATAACGAATTATTAAAATGGAAGCGGGATTGTAGAAGATTGAAACGTAAATGGCAGAGAGATAGAACTGCTGAGAACAGATTGAGTTGGAGAAATGCTGTTAATAGTTACAAAATGAGAAGGGACTATTATTCAAATTTAATAGGAACTAAGGTCCTAGATGTGAAGTTCTGTCCCATTTATTGAATTCTTTGTTAGATAATCAATACAAGCTCACTCAGGTTTCTGATAAATTGCCTTCGGCATCTCAATTAGTAGAATTGTTTTAGAGATAAGATTTTGAATATTAGATCTCAATTTGATAACTCATCTTTAAAACTATATGAAAGCAAATCTTCTTTGATGCAGACCAATGGTTCTGATCTTTCAGATCTTGAGAGTTTGGTGGACAGAATCTTGTTTAATTTTGAACCACCTATCTGGAACTTATTTAATAGTCTTATTTAATAGTCTTTTTCAGAAATATAGTTGCTCCTATTGTTGTTTGGATATTGGCTCACCTTGTATTATGAAACTGGCTTCACCAATTTTTAGATTACATCTATTTGACTGGATTCAGTTACAATTGAATTTGGGGCTGTTTCCAGCAGAATTAGGGGAAATTATAGTTACACCAATTCCAAAAGATAAAAGTATTTCTAATCAGGTTGTATCCATCTAATTATAAACCAGTGGCATCCATTCCATTGTTTACAAAGTTAATAGAGGGACTAGTGGCGAATCAATTGATAATACACTTGGAATTATGTGGAGAGACATTTTTGATATGACGTCTAAGTTCAACTTTAAACGTTTTGCTGAAAGCATCCAAAATTCATATGTGGAATATAGCCATTTTCAAAACAGAAAAACGTCTTTTTTTTTTTTTTTTTTAAAAATGACAAGTCCAAGTGAAAAATGCATAAAATCAAGCCATTGGGATGTAGGAAGAGCCAGCATTCTTAGTAGACTGGACACAGACATCCCAGGAGAGCAATGGGGCACCCTAGGGACACTGTAGTGGACTTCAAATAAATGCTCTCAGGTACACATCTCTCTTATCTTGTCTGCTCAGCCCTCCCCCCCCCAAAACCCACCCAAAACTCACTACCCCCAACTGTACACCACTGCAATAGCCCTTATGGGTGAAGGGGGCACTTATATGTAGGTACAGTGGGTTTCTGATGAGTTTTGGAGGGCTCACAGTTTCCACCACAAGTGTAATAGGTATGGGCCTGGGTCCACCTCTCTGCAGTGCACTGTATCTACCACTAGACTACTCCAGGGACCTGCATGCTGCTCTAATGGACCCGAATATAACAACTGAGACTGGCATAGAGGCTCAGTGGCGTACCAAAGGGGGGGCGGTGGGTGCGGTCCACCCCGGGTTCACGCCACTGGGGGGGGTGCCGCGCGCCTGTCCACTACGTTCGCTCTGTGCTCCCTCTGCCCCGGAACAGGTTACTTCCTGTTCCGGGGCAGAGGGAGCATGGAAATGAACGAAGCAGACAGGCGCGGGGCATCCCCCCCAGCGGCGTGGACCCGGGAGGGGGGTTCTTTCGCCAGGGGGGGTCGCTGCACCCAGGGGGGCGCATCGGCAATCTGCCCCAAGTGTCAGCCCCCCTAGGAACGCCACTGTAGAGGCTAGTAATATTTTTAATACATTTTTGGGGGTGAGTAAGGGGAGGTTATCCCTGATTCACTCCAGTGGTCATCGGGTCATTTAGGGCACCTTTTTGTACCTTATTCGTTATAAAAACAGATCTAGCTCAAAACGTCATAGTTTTAGTCCTGAACGGTTTTGTTTTGTTTTGTTACATTATGGTTGAAAAATGTCCAACTGTTAGAAATGCCCAGAGCCCAACCTTAACATGCACCTGACACACCCCTTGTCTTTTGAATGCACTTCTGATGGACTTCATAGAAAAACATCTAAAAACTGGTTTCAAAATTACTAATTTAGACTGTTTTGTGAGAAAAACGTCCAAATGCAGATTTATGCCACTTTTTCGGCATTTTTCTCTTTTGAAAATGAGCCCCATGGAGGGGGATAATCGAACGGGGACGACCATCTCTAAGGGCGCCCATCTCTGAGGACGTGTCCACGAAGGGGCAGGGCATCCCGTATTATCAAAACAAGATGGGCGTCCATCTTTCGTTTCGATAATACAGTCGGGGACGCCCAAATCTCAACATTTAGGTCGACCTAAGAGATGGTCAACCTAAATGTTGAAATGGTCGACCTTAGAGATGGGCGACCTTGGTTTTCGCCGATAATGGAAACCGAGGACGCCCATCTCAAGAACGACCAAATCCAAGACATTTGGCCGTGGGAGGATCCAGCATTCGTAGTGCACTGGTCCCCCTCACATGCCAGGACACCAACCAGGCACCCTAGGGGGCACTGCAGTGGACTTCAGAAATTGCTCCCAGGTGCATCTTACCTTGGGTGCTGAGCCCCCCAAAACCCACTCCTCATAACTGTACACCACTACCATAGCACTTAGGGATGAAGGGGGTCACCTACATGTGAGTACAGTGGGTTTCTGGTGGGTTTTGGAGGGCTCACATTTACCATCACAAGTGTAACTGGTAGGGGGAGATGGGCCTGGGTCCGCTTGCCTGAAGTGTACTGCACCCACTAAAAACTGCTCAAGGGACCTGCATACTGCTGTGATGGAGCTGGGTATGACATTTGAGGCTGGCATAGAGGCTGGAAAAAAAATGTTTTTTAAATTTTTGGGGGGTGGGAGGGGGTTGGTGACCACTGGGGGAGTAAGGGGACGTCATCCCCGATTCCCTCCGGTGGTTATCTGGTCAGTTCAGGCACCTTTTCGAGGCTTGGTCGTGAAAAAAAATGGACCAAATAAAGTCGGCCAAATGCTCGTCAGGGACGCCCTTCTTTTTTCCATTATCGGCCGAGGACACCCATCTCTTAAGCACACCCTCGTCCTGCCTTTGGTACGCTACACGCCTCCAGGAACTTTGGTTGTCCCCGCGATGGAAAACAGTTGAGGACGCCCAAAATCGGCTTTGATTATGCCGATTTGGGCGACCCTGAAGGATGCCCATCTCCCGATTTGTGTCGGAAGATGGGCGCCCTTCTTTTTCGAAAATGCTCCTGATAGTATCTTACATTTATCTCAATCTGGATTTTGTTCAATGTTTAGCACTGAGACTGTTTGTAGGATCATGAATTAATGATATTTGCTCTTTTTTCACAGAAGGAAAACAAGCACATCTTTTGCAATTTGATCTTTCACGTACGTTCGACCTTGTGGATTATATTTTGCTAATTATTCTTGCGGATATAGCAATTATTGGAAAAGTTTATAATTGGTTCCAGGGCTTTTAACTGGAAGACCAAACAGAGTTAAAATGAATACCAGTTTTTCTGATGGGTGGAGAAATCCACGTGGAGTGCCCCAGGGCTCTCCTCTGTCTCAAATTCTTTTTAATTTATGTTTACATTCTCTGTGTGCTGAATTTGAAAGAACTGGCTACATAACCTATATTTATGCGGATTACATTTCAATTTTAAGACACATTGGGAATTAGGATTCAGAACTGTTTAAAGTTCAGAAGGGTCTGACTATAAGAGAAAAACAGATGCTGAACCATAAACTGAAGCTTAATATGGACAAAACAAAATTTGTGTGTTTTAATCATTCTTTTAGTCTGGCACTATCTCAGAATATGATCAATCAGAAAGATTACACATTATCATCTACTATTAAACACTGGATTATTACTTTGATAGTAGGTTATTCTTAGAACAAATAAACTTTTTAGCTAGGAAATCTTTTCTGCAGAATACTTTGCAAATACTTTAAAGAACATCAGTTCAAAATATTAGTGCAGTCCATAATTTTGATTCAACTAGACTATTTTAGTACTGCCTATTTAGGATGCATGAAGTATCTACAAAAAAGGATCCAAACTATTCAGAATACTATTTGGAACTAGAATATAAAGGGTGAGTTCCGGATCCAGAAGTAGGAAGCTAATCTGTGATAATGAAGGGTGTCATTTTCATAAAAGAAACGCCAAGCTTTATAATGTACATTTATGCTTTTAATGTGCCTGGTTGCAATATTTTATGCACTTATTGGATTTTTATTTTTAACAGATACATGAGTTTTCATGGGCACTGAACTTAGGGGGTCTTTTACAAAGGCGAATTAGCGTTTTTAGTGCACACTAATGATTAGTGCACGCTAAACACTAGAAACACCCACAGGAATACATGGGTGTCTCTAGCACTAAAAATGCTAGCGCGCCTTTGTAAAAAGAAAAATTGAGTTCTTACCTGATAATTTTCTTTCCTTTACCAAGCTGTGGTAAAAGGGCCCCCGAGTTCTCTGAACACTGCAAACCTACAGCCACCTATGTTTTCTCTTAAAGAAAATAAAGATGGCAGCACCAACCAGCCATTATTCTGCTGACACATTCATGTTAAATTGTGATTTTAAGAACAGAAGAACAATAAGCATTGTCATACTGGGACAGACCGAAGTTCTATCAAGCCAAGTATCGTGTTTCCAACAGTGGCCAATCCAGGTCACAAGTGCCTGACAAGATCCCAGAACAGTAAAACAGATTTTATGCTGCTAATGCTAGAAACAAGTAAAGGATGTTCCCAAGTCCATCTTAATAATGGCTTATGGACTCTTCTTTTAGAAAACTGTCCAAACTTTTTAAAAAAACCTGCTAAGCTAACTGCTTTTCAGTCACTATGAAACATGTTCTAGGAAAACTGGCACATAAGGAATCAAACTGATCATTCCCTTGCATGCATGCCATTCAGAGACCAGAAGAAAATGTTCACCATTGATTAACTCACACACATAGAGGCCAAATGTACCTGAAGACATAAACAGGTTTTCTGTGCCCAGCCTGATGCAATGAATCAAAGTTTGCCTATGGTCTATGTACCAAGGTGAGGAAAACTTTGCAAATGGTGCATCATGTGCTAAATCCAGGATATTGTGCACTATCTGCAATAGCACACACTATATAGGTATTTAGCATGCCAAGTGCCATTTGCTACATTTTGCACATTTGTAAAAAAATGAAATCTGGCATGTAGTGTGCTACATGTGTAATTTTATCGAAACTCAAAGTCAAGAGCTGCTGCGATACAAGATCATGCAAAGCAGTTCATTAACTACACATTTTGTGCAAAAGCGCACCTGGAATTCAGTGACATATAGTTATTGATTTTATAATATAAATTTAATGCAAAAATCATCACATTATTTTTCAGCACAGCTCATTTGCACATCAAATAGCATACAAACAGGGGCATTTTCCATAGTGCATCTAAGTAGGACTTTGGATGTTTTGCACTAAACATTGAAAATCTGAATAGAAAATATACCCATTTTCGAAAAAGAAAACCGTCTTTTTAAAAAAAAAAACATTTCGATCAAGTCATTTGGATATAGGATATAGGATGGGCCAGTATAGGATATAGGAGGGGCCAGTATTTTTAGCAGACTGGTCCCCCAAATATCCCAGGAGAGCAACAGGGCCCCTAAGGGGCACTGTGGTGGACTTCATATAAATGCTCCCCGGTATCCACGTCAACATTGCTCCCTCATCTTGTCTGCTGAGCCCTCCAAAACCCATCCAAAATCCACCACCCCCAACTGTACACCACTATAATAGCCCTTATGGGTGAAGGGGGCACCTATATATGGCGACAGTGGATGTCAGGTGAGTTTTGGAGGGCCCACAGTTTCCACCATGTGTGACAGGTAGAGGGAAATAGGGTACTGGGTCCTCCACTCCATAGTGCACTTCACCGCCCACTTCACTACTACAGAGACCTGCATGCTGCTCTAATAGACCTGACTTTAACATCGGAAGGTGTCATAGAGGCTGGTAAGTCATATTTTTATTCACATTTTGGGTGGGTGGGAGGTGGTCAGTAACTACTGGGGGGGTATTGGGGTGGTCATCTGATCATTTAGAGCATCTTTTTGTGACTTATTTGTTCTGAAAACTGGTCTAGACAAAAACGTCTCAGTTTTAGTCCTGGACGTTTTTGTTTTGTTTCTTTATGGCTGTAAAATGTCCAAGTGTTAGGCACGCTCTAATCCCACCTTCAAAATGTCCCAACACTCCCCCTTGTGATTTGGACGCACTGCAGACGAACCTCATAGATAAACATCTGCAAAATAGGTTTCAAAAATACCAATTTGGACGTTTTGAGAAGAAAAACGTCCAAATGGTGCTTTATGACACTTTTTGGATGTTTTCTCTTTCGAAAATGAGCCCCAAAATTTCCTTTATTGCACACAAATATGCACACTTTAATGAATAGACCTGTTAGGTAGCAAACCAAAAATGTCATATATATATATATATATATATATATATATATATATATTCATTCAAAAAGGGAGCATGTGACTTCGACTCATGACAAGGGCATTGCATGTAATCCAGTGCCTGACAATCCTCTTATCCAGACTGGAAAAGAGGAAAAACTGGCTTCTAAGAAGTGATGCCCTGGCAATGCGAGAAATGTAATAAACCTTATTACAACACTAAGAGGGGCATTTTTGATATGACGTTCAAATGGCGAAACAAAACACAAGTCCATAATGGAAGAAATAAATAAACATATTCCGATATTCAAAAATACACACACAAAAAAGTTTAGAAACAGGATGCACTACAAACATCATAGACATTCTGAGATAAACATCTCCACTAATTGGAAATACACTGCGCAAAACATACAACTGCAGTACTGGTCCCCGTATCGTGAAAACAGCAGAAAGTTCTCTCATGGAGGAACATTCCTCAGTGTGGCCAGTCATGTCTCTTTGGAGGGGAGCCTAATTTCAGTGTGCCAGAGACCGAGCTCCTGGTCCTCCTGTGTCTCAGGCACAGGAGAGAAAATTTCAAGCCCCACCACCAGTTGCCTCACCATGAGGGCATGGAGATCAATTAGAGGCAGCCTGGAAAAGTGAATGTGAAGCAGAAACTCCCAGGAACACAGCACCACTCATGTGCAAGCACCATACATAGGCAGGGTCACATACAGTGAGGTATCCTCCTGCCTCACGTCTACATCCTGATGGGAACATTGACAGCAGCATACTAAAGAACATTGAGCCACCCATAGGCACACCTGCTTTACCTTAGTCCATCCCCCCCCCCCCCCCCCTCCTAGAAAAACTGCACATGCTCCACAGAGAGGCCATCATGCCATCCTCTGTCCCCATAGCCACCTCAGCTCACACAGCACCTGTACCTGTGTACTGCATACCCACCCCCTCAGACCTCCCCTCCCCCCAACCAAGCTGCCTGTTGCCATCTGTCACAGGCTACGTGAGGAGCATTAAACAACATGTCAAAAAATGTTTTTATATGTGACACCAAGAAGGTCCATCACCTGAACCCTCGTCACTATCAAGTTGTGTTTCGTAAACAATTTGTCATCTACATGGATGTTAAGGTGCTCAAGCGCCGGTATAGGAAGATACAACGGGAAGATCAAGGCCTCATCCTGCACATGAGGGAGCACCTCAGGGCCCAATGTAAGTCCCACTGACATTGCACCCCTATAACAGTTCTGTCCTGGATCAAGGCCTGAGTATGCATCTACCCTCATTACAGTGTGTCCCCAACCACCATATCCACTAGAATGTGCTGCTGCCAAACACAAAGCTATGAGATGACAGGGAAAGGAAGGGGGGAGGGGGAAAGGCTGTTGGACACCTCCCTCCTGTGACCAACAGAAAAGTAGCCAGCATCTGTGACCAACAGAAAGCCAGCATGTCAACAAAGCTAACAAGCACATTGCAGCAGCTACGTAAGGGCAAATAAAACTGCAACCAGAAAGAACCACAGTCCCCTGTGCCACACACGTATCCGACAAAGGAGTGTGCAAGGTGCACAGTACACAGTTCACAGTTGTGAAAGCTGAAGTTGCCATCCAAATGCATGGCCTCAAATAGGCCACACCCCACACTGATTGACTGTATAGCATTGTGAGGTACAAAGGTAGGTATGCTGCCCTGTGAAACATCATTCAAGTCTCAAGCTAGGGACGCTTCAAACCTCTATATGATAGTGGCACACAAACCCTCCTTAGGGAAACTACCATCTACGCGTGCACCTCCCTCCCCCTGCTTACCACAAGAGCGTGCCCATGAGACATGGGATAATGTGCAGCCACTGCCATTTGTGAGGGCCCCAAGCCAGCTAGTCTGATTACATCACAGATGCCCCAAACCTAGGTTTCCCACCTTGCAGTATGCAGAATGTCATTCTCTCAAGGGGTCTTAGCAGAGGTGGCCAGAAGGATGGGAGGATCCAAAAGGGCCCCTTACCATCTCCCAGCCAGCTATAGGCCACATAGGCATTGGAATACCCACCCAACCCCAACCACATCCCTGACAAGCACTGTAACAATGACCCCATCCAGGTAACAGTGCAGTGACATACAACCTCTCAGACAGTGAATGATACATACCTGTAGCAGGTGTTCTCCGAGGACAGCAGGCTGATTGTTCTAACGAGTGGGTGACGTCCGCGGCAGCCCCCACCAACCGAAAGAAGCTTCGCGGGCGGTCCGCACGCAGGGCACGTCCACCGCGCATGCGCGGCCGTCTTCCCGCCCGTGCACGACCGTTCCCGCCAGTTGAATGACAAGCAAAAAGATGAAAACGCAACTCCAAAGGGGAGGAGGGAGGGTAGGTGAGAACAATCAGCCTGCTGTCCTCGGAGAACACCTGCTACAGGTATGTATCATTCACTTTCTCCGAGGACAAGCAGGCTGCTTGTTCTCACGACTGGGGTATCCCTAGCTCTCAGGCTCACTCAAAACAAGAACCCAGGTCAATTGAACCTCGCAACGGCGAGGATACAACAGAAAATTGACCTACGAAGAACAACTAACTGAGAGTGCAGCCTGACCAGAATAAATTCGGGTCCTGGAGGGTGGAGTTGGATTTACACCCCAAACAGATTCTGCAGCACCGACTGCCCGAACCGACTGTCGCGTCGGGTATCCTGCTGGAGGCAGTAATGTGATGTGAATGTGTGGACAGATGACCACGTCGCAGCCTTGCAAATCTCTTCAATAGTGGCTGACTTCAAGTGGGCCACTGACGCTGCCATGGCTCTAACACTATGAGCCGTGACATGACCCTCAAGAGCCAGCCCAGCCTGGGCGTAAGTGAAGGAAATGCAATCTGCTAGCCAATTGGAGATGGTGCGTTTCCCGACAGCGACCCCTAGCCTGTTAGGGTCGAAAGAAACAAACAATTGGGCGGACTGTCTGTGGGGCTGTGTCCGCTCCAAGTAGAAGGCCAATGCTCTCTTGCAGTCCAATGTGTGCAACTGACGTTCAGCAGGGCGGGTATGCGGCCTGGGAAAGAATGTTGGCAAGACAATTGACTGGTTAAGATGGAACTCCGACACCACCTTCGGCAGGAACTTTGGGTGGGTGCGGAGCACTACTCTGTTGTGATGAAATTTGGTATATGGAGCATGAGCTACCAGGGCTTGAAGCTCACTGACCCTACGAGCTGAAGTAACTGCCACCAAGAAAATGACCTTCCAGGTCAAGTACTTCAGATGGCAGGTATTCAGTGGCTCAAAAGGAGGTTTCATCAGCTGGGTAGGACGACGTTGAGATCCCATGACACTGTAGGAGGCTTGATAGGGGGCTTTGACAAAAGCAAGCCTCTCATGAATCGAACGACTAAAGGCTCTCCAGAGATGGCTTTACCTTCCACACGATAATGGTAAGCACTAATCGCACTAAGGTGATTCCTTACTGAGTTGGTCTTGAGGCCAGACTCTGATAAGTGCAGAAGGTATTCAAGCAGGTTCTGTGCAGGGCAAGAACGAGGTTCTAGGGCCTTGCTCTCACACCAAACGACAAACCTCCTCCACTTGAAAAAGTAACTCTTTTTAGTGGAATCCTTCCTAGAGGCAAGCAAGACACGGGAGACACCCTCAGACAGACCCAACGCAGCAAAGTCTACGCCCTCAACATCCAGGCCGTGAGAGCCAGAGACTGAAGGTTGGGGTGCAGCAACGCTCCGTCGTTCTGCGAAATGAGAGTCGGAAAACACTCCAATCTCCACGGTTCTTCTGAGGACAACTCCAGAAGAAGAGGGAACCAGATCTGACGGGGCCAAAAGGACGCTATCAGAATCATGGTGCCGTGGTCTTGCTTGAGCTTCAGTAAGGTCTTCCCCACCAAAGGTATGGGAGGATAAGCATACAGGAGGCCGGTCCCCCAATGGAGGAGAAAGGCATCCGACGCTAGCCTGCCATGTGCCTGAAGTCTGGAACAGAACAGAGGCAGCTTGTGGTTGGTCTGAGAGGCGAAAAGGTCCACCGAGGGGGTGCCCCACTCTCGGAAGATCTTGCGTACCACTCTGGAATGAAGCGACCACTCGTGCGGTTGCATGACTCTGCTCAGTCTGTCGGCCAGACTGTTGTTTACGCCTGCCAGGTATGTGGCTTGGAGAAGCATGCCGAACCGGCAGGCCCAACTCCACATCCCGACGGCTTCCTGACACAGGGGGCGAGATCCGGTGCCCCCCTGCTTGTTGGTGTAATACATTGCAACCTGATTGTCTGTCCGAATTTGGATAATTTGGCAGGACAGCCGATCTCTGAAAGCCTTCAGTGCGTTCCAGATCGCTCGGAGCTCCAGGAGGTTGATCTGCAGATCCTTTTCCTGGAGGGACCACAGACCCTGGGTGTGGAGCCCATCGACATGAGCTCCCCACCCCAGGCGAGATGCATCAGTCGTCAGCACTTTCGTGGGCTGCAGAATTTGGAATGGACGTCCCAGGGTCAAATTGGTCCGAATGGTCCACCAGAGCAGTGAAGTGCGGCAACTGGTGGAGAGGCGGATGACATCTTCTAGATTCCCGGTGGCTTGGAACCACTGGGAAGCTAGGGTCCATTGAGCAGATCTCATGTGAAGACGAGCCATGGGAGTCACATGAACAGTGGAGGCCATATGACCCAGAAGTCTCAACATCTGCCGAGCTGTGACCTGCTGAGACGCTCTGGTCTGCGAAGCCAGGGACAGGAGGTTGTTGGCCCTCGCTTCGGGAAGGAAGGCCTGAGCCATCTGGGTATTCAGCAGAGCTCCTATGAATTCCAGAGACTGGGTTGGCTGGAGATGGGACTTTGGGTAATTTATCACAAACCCCAGCAGCTCCAGGAGTTGAATAGTGCACTGCATGGACCGGAGGGCTCCTGCCTCCGAGGTGTTCTTGACCAGCCAATCGTCGAGATATGGGAACACGTGCACTCCCAGCTTGCGTAGATACGTCGCCACCACCACGAGGCACTTTGTAAACACTCGTGGGGCAGAGGCGAGCCCAAAGGGCAGCACACAATACTGAAAGTGCCGTGTGCCCAGGCGGAATCTGAGATACTGTTTGTGAGCTGGCAGTATCGGGATGTGAGTGTATGCGTCCTTTAAATCCAGGGAACATAGCCAATCGTTTTTCTGAATCATTGGCAGAAGGGTGCCCAAGGAAAGCATCCTGAACTTTTCTTTTACCAGGAATTTGTTCAGGCCTCTCAGGTCTAGGATGGGACGCATCCCCCCTGTTTTCTTTTCCACAAGGAAGTACCTGGAATAGAATCCCTGCCCTTCCTGTCCGGGTGGTACGGGCTCGACCGCATTGGCGCTGAGAAGGGCGGAGAGTTCCTCTGCAAGTACCTGCTTGTGATGGGAGCTGAAGGATTGAGCTCCCGGAGGACAATTTGGTGGCAGGGAGGCCAAATTCAGGGCGTATCCGCACCGCACTATTTGGAGAACCCACTGGTCGGAGGTTATGAGAGGCCACCTTTGGTGAAAAAACTTTAACCTCCCCCCGACCGGCAGATCGTCCGGTACGGACACTTTGAGGGCGGCTATGTTCCCATGGATCCAGTCAAAAGCCCGTCCCCGGCTTTTGCTGTGGAGGCGCAGGGGGCTGCTTAGGCGCACGCTGTTGACGAGAACGAGCGCGCTGGGGCTGTCCCTGTGCCTGACGAGGCCTTCGGGCCGGCTGGGTGTACCTACGCTTTGCAAAAGAATAGGGCACAGCCTGCCGGGCCCGGGAAAAACGTCCACCTGCTGAGGTGGATGCTGAAGGCGCCCGGTGGGAGAGCTTGTCGAGGGCGGTTTCCCACTGATGCAGTTGGTCCACCAGCTGCTCGACCTTCTCACCAAAAATATTATCCCCCCGGCAAGGGACGTCGGCCAGTCTCTGCTGGGTGCGGTTGTCCAGGTCAGAGGCACGCAGCCATGAGAGCCTGCGCATCACTATACCTTGGGCCGCAGCACGAGATGCCACGTCACAGGTGTCATAGATACCCCTGGACAGGAACTTTCTGCACGCCTTCAGCTGCCTGACCACCTCCTGATAAGGCCTGGACTGCTCCGGCGGGAGCTTATCGACCAGGTCCGCCAGTTGCTTCACATTGTTCCGCATGTGGATGCTCGTATAGAGCTGGTACGACTGGATGTGGGTCACGAGCATGGAGGATTGGTAGGCCTTCCTCCAAAACGAGTCCAGTGTGCGAGACTCCCGCCCCGGGGGCGCCGAGGCGGTATCCCTCGAACTCCGTGCCCTCTTGAGAGCAGAATCCACGACCGCCGAGTCATAGGGCAATTGGGGCCGCATTAACTCTGGGTCCGAGTGGATTCTGTACTGGGACTCTGCTTTCTTGGGAATGATGGGGTTAGATAATGGTCTCATCCAGTTCCGAAGCAGTGTCTCTTTGAGGACATTGTGCAACGGCACCGTGGAGGACTCTCTAGGTGGTGATGGATAGTCGAGAACCTCGAGCATCTCAGCCTCGGCTCATCCACAGAGACCACGGGGAAGGGAATGCAAATGGACATGTCCCTTACAAAGGAGGCAAAGGAGAGGCTCTCAGGAGGCAAGAGCTTCCTCTCTGGTGAAGGCGTGGGGTCAGAGGGAAGGCCCGCAGACTCCTCTGAGGAGAAATATCTGGGGTCCTCCTCTTCCCCCCACGAGGCCTCTTCCTCGGTATCGGACATAAGCTCATGCAGCTGAGTCCTTAACCGGGCCCGGCTCGACGCCGAGGCACCGAGGCCTCGGTGTCGTCGAGCGGTGGACTCCCGCGCCGGCGGGGACGAAGCTCCCTCCATCGACGTCGACGGGGACTCCACCTGCGTGGCGGTCGAGACCGGCGCCGCAAGCGGCGGCGGTGTCGACGGCCTCGGCACCGGGCTAGAGCTCGCCAGCGCCACAGTCAACGGCGCCGAGGGCGCAAGCACCCCCAGCGCCGGCACAGCCTGGCGCATCAGCCCTTCCAGGATCCCCGGAAGGATGGCTCAGAGGCACTCGTCCAGGCCCGCTGCTGGGAAAGACGGGGGGGCCGGTAGAGGTGTCGGTGCCGGAAGCTGCTCGGGTCCAGGAGACGGCACCGAAGTGCTAGGACCCTGATGCGCCGGTACCTCCACTACCGAAGGGGATCTCTCCTCTCGACGCGGACGCTTCGGCGTCGACTCCTCGCCGGCACCGAGAGCCGGCATCGAAGGCGACCGATGACGGTGCTTCTTGGATCTCTTGCGGTGCCCGTCATCGGTGCCAGTGGGAATGGAGGAGGTCGATCCCCCTCGGTCCCGAGGAACCGGGTCAGATAGGGTTCGGTCCCGAGGGCCATGGGCCGAGGGAGTGACCGGGGCCGATTGCCCATGCGGCCTCTCACCCCTACCCTCACCGGAGGACCGGCGGGCCGACGGGACCTGTTCTCCTGGGGTCGATGCCATCGGTGCCGATTTCGCGGGCATCGATACCAGTACCGAAGAGCCGGCCGTCGATACCGATGCCGTCGAGGTCGACGTCGAGGGGCCGGCGCAAGTTCCAAAAAGACGGTCCCGTAGAACTTGCCTCGCAACCTGAGTCCGTTTCCGGAGACCGAGACACAAAGAACACGACTTGATATTGTGCTCCGGCCCGAGGCACTGGAGGCACCAAGCGTGGGTGTCGGTCTGTGAGATAGGCCGGCCGCACCGACCACACTTCTTAAATCCACTCGGGACCTTCGAGGACATCGACGGAAAAATCGCATCGGCAAAATTAAAGTCGTCGATGGTGGCGGTAAATCACACCTCGAAAAATAAAACGGCCGCGCGGCCACAAGGCCGCAACGCGATGCCCCCGCTAGAAAATGAGGGAAAACAAGCGCGTTCACTTTTTTTTTTTTTTTGGAAAAGGAAAAAAGGTCCGGAACGCGCGGGGACCAGAAACAAAAGAAAAAACTAAGAAATTACGCGAAAACGCGGCGGTTTTCCGGGGCTGACAAGAGAGAGCGGCGACGCACGACTCTCTCCAGGCGCGGAAAAAACAAGACTGGCGGGAACGGTCGCACACGGGCGGGAAGACGGCCGCGCATGCGCGGTGGGCGTGCCCTGCGTGCGGACCGCCCGCGAAGCTTCTTCGGGTTGGTGGGGGCTGCCGCGGACGTCACCCAGTCGTGAGAACAAGCAGCCTGCTTGTCCTCGGAGAAAGTGCCTGGTCACTCAGGGCTCTCCAGCAGGGCCAATTTACATGCCTGTAGAGAGCCAGCCCTCTCAGGGGACAAACATTTGTCATATCCTTGGCTCTGGGGTTTCCTGCTATGTCATCTCATTGGCGCCACAGATCAGAGATCCCCCCCCTCCCCCCACACACACCGGGTAACAACCAGCAGCTCCCAGCTGTTTCTGTCCTTGCCTTTCAATAGCCAAATGCACCACTATGCAAGTAATGTAGGACGTGTTGATCTCAATTGCAAACCTTTTAAACACACAGGTCACCCTCCAGATGGCACACAGCCAAACCCGGACCAGCCAGTTGCTGCATAGCCAGCCCCACACCACCAACTCCAGAGCAGCCAGCACCAGACCAGTCTGCAGTTGAGAGGGTCTGGGAGGAGGTGGTCATGTATGCCTGTTTGTTGTCTGATTCTTTCCTATCAAGTTCCAGCGTTCTTTTCCTTTTTCTAACATTTGTATTAATTTTAACTGTAAACCACTTCAAGTTGTCCACAACTAGAGGCAGAAAAATAAATCAATAAACGATACATGCATGACTTCTGTTCAAGTGCTGTCATATGGCGAAAGACTTTGAAATCTCTGGAGAGCTATTCAAGAGTAAAGTCGGATATCTTGGATGGAGACACGGAAGTGTCAAGGAGCTGTCAGAAAGCCTTGGCAAACTTTTATTGTACAATACATGCAAGGGTGGAGAATATAAATGTGGGTGGAATCCACACAAGACAGCTAGTTAAGGTCAGTCAGGGAATACTCTGATGTTTTTAAATGCAAGAAATTCTAATCTCCTGTATTTCACATAATTGTGGGATGATAGCCTGGAAAACCATATGTGATGTAATGTCAGAGGTCCAAAAAATTCATACCAAATGGCAGATTAAATATCAGAGGAATAGTGTCCATATAACACACTGCAGCATTTTAGATGTGGTTTCTCAGTGGTTTTCTTCCCTTCTATACAATAAGTCCCAAAAAGTTGTGTGATCCATAGCTTTTCACATAAGACTCGATTCCATCCAGTGGCGTTCCTAGGGGGGGCGGTAGGTGCAGTCCGCCCCGGGTACACGCCGCTGGGGGGGGTGCCACGCGCGCCTGTCCTCCGTTGTTCCATGCTTCTTCTCTGCCCCGGAACAGGTTACCCCGGGGGGGGGGGGGTTCCTTCATGGGGGATGTCCTTTCACCGGGGGGGTCCACGCTGCATCCGGGGGGGGGGGGGTGCTGCACCCAGGGGCGGGGTGCATCGGCGATCCGCCCCGGGTGTCAGCCCCCCTAGGAACGCCACTGATCCCATCCTCTTGTTTGCTTAAAATTTATTTAAGTCAGCTTTGTGACCTTCTTCACCAGCTTGGAGTAAAACATTAAGGGAAATTTTATAACAGATCATCTAAATTTATACCACCAGTAGGTGCATGTGGGTAATTTTATAATAGGGCACTTATGTCAAATGTTGAAAAACAAGCTTTTTATGACTATTATTGCAAAAGCGACATATGCAAATCTATAACAGAGGGGCCTATCTTCAGGCACCAAGAAGGTGCCTATTTCGATCCTATTCTACAAAGGAATTTAGGCACCTACTTTCCTTTATACAATACTATCATAGCATAGAAACACAGAAACAGAAAAATAAAGAAGATAAACACCATACGGCCTATCTAGTCTACCCATCCATGGTATCTACAGTAGAGGTCCAAAAATCTGGATTGACCTCCAAAAATTGTGATTTCCAGACTGCATGAGAATCCGGATTCTGGGCCGCCCACGAATCTGGATTCCCTCCCCCCACCCCCTCCACACACACACATTTTAGCATCTCTCCCTCCCTTCCTGGCCCTTCCCGCTTGCTCTCTCTCTCACTCTCGGAGGCCCCTAAGGCCTCCCCATGGCTACACTTCCCTCCTTCCTTCCATTCCCCCTCCCTCCCCAATGGTCCAGCATCTTTTCCCCCACACCCGACTCTGCCCGTTTGCTCTTACTCTCTCACCTGTTTCTGAAGTCTTCGGTGCTGCAGTGTCAGTGGCAGCCTTGCTCACAGGCTGCCTCCGGCATGCACATCCAACCTTTCCAGCAACAGGAGGTTGCATCAGAAGTAGCGGGATGGGTCAAAGGGGAAAGGTTGCTGCACAGAAGACTTCGCAAATAGGTGAGAGAGCTTCAAGGCTGAGTTAAAACTAAAGGCGATTTCTTTTTTCAGGGAATTTCATCTTGAAAATGATTTTCTTTTCAGTAAGGCAGTAATTTAAAAGGCTTATATGGGAAATGGGTCTGTTAGACCTGGGGGTGGTTCTCGGACCTCTCACTCTGTATTCTTCCTTAAATTTAGCCAGACATTGGAATGAATGATAAGAGAGAGTAATTGAGCTTAACTTCTTGTTGTTGGTTTTGTTTTTTTTTATTATTATTATTTTTGGAGTGAAAAATATAGCTGTCATTGGCACTTCCATTCAAAAGTACTGACTGAGAATCCAGAAAATTCAAAAATCTGGACTGACCCGATCCCTGAGCAGTCTAGATTTTTGGACTTCTACTGTACTATCACTTCCCTTAGAGATCCTAGGTACTTGTCCCAAGTTTTCTTGAATTCAGATAGAGTTTTTTTCTCCACCAACTCCACCTGAAGGTCATTCCACGAATTCATCACCCTTTCCATGTAGAAGAATTTCCTCAGTTTATTCCTGAGTCTGCCCCCTTTCACCTTCATCCTATGCCTCTTCATTCCAGGGCTTCCTTTCAATTGAAGGAGACTCGCCTTCTGTGCATTTAAATATCTCGATCATATCTCCCCCTTCTCACCTTTCTTCCAAAAGGCACATACTAAGATCTTTAAGTCTGTTCCCACACTGTGTGATGAAGACCACTGACCATTTTAGTAGCGGCCCTCTGGACAACCCCATCTTGTTTATATCTTTTTGAAGGTGTGGTCTCCAGAACTGTAAACAATATTCCTTGGCCGTATTCAAATCTAAGCTACAAGCCCACCTTTTTGATGCTGCTTTTAACTCCTAACCCTTATTCACTTGTTCAGAACCCTTATTTTATCACCCTCACTTTAATATTCCCTTATCTCTTGTTTATACTGTTTGTCTGTCCTAATTAGATTGTAAGATCTGTCAAGCAGGGACTGTCTCTTCATATTCAAGTGTACAGCACTGCGTACATCTAGTAGCGCTATAGAAATGATAAGTAGTATTAGTAAATGAGATCTCACCAGAGTCTTATACAGGGGCACCATCACCTCCTTTTTCCTACTGACCATTCTTCTCTCTATGCACTCAAGCATCCTTCTAGCTTTTGCTATCGCCTTTTCTACCTGTTTGGTCACCTTAAGATCATCACATATGATCACAACCAATTCATGCTCCTCTTTTATGCACAAAAGTTCTTCACCCCCTAAACTGAACTGCTCCCTTGGGTTTTTATAGCCCAAATGCATGACCCTGCATTTCTCAGCATAAACCTTAGCTGCCAAATTCAGCACCATTCTTCAAGCTTCACTAGTCCCTCCTCAAGTTATCCACACCATCACGGATGTCTTGGTATCATCCGCAAAGAGGCAAACCTTACCAGACATCCCTTCAGCAATATTGATTACAAAAAATGTTAAAAAGGCACCTGCCCAAGAACCGAACCTTGCAGCACACCACTGGTAACATCCCTTTCCTCAGAATGAGCTCCATTTACCACTATCCTCTAACGCCTTCCACTCAACTAGTTCCTAACCCTTTCAGTCACTTTAGGGCCCATACCAGGGGCATTCAGTTTAAACTATTTATTAGTCATCTATGCAGAACTGTGTAAGGCTTTGCTAAAATCTAAATGCACCATATCTAGTACTCACCCTCAATCCAACTCTCTGGTCATCTAGTTAAAGAAATTCATCACATCTTTCTGACAAGATCTGTCTCTAATGAAACCATGCTTCTCCGGGTCCTGCAATCCATTGGATGTCAGAACTTCTTTATTTTCTGTTTTTTAAAAGCATTTCTATTAATTTACTTACCACAGTCAGACTTAGCTCCCAACCTCCTCCTTACTTCGGCCTTTTTAAAAAGGGACACATCTACTTTAGGCATAATCACTGACAGCAGACTTAGAGCTGGTATAACTTCTACTGCCCAGATCACCAAAAAATGTACATAAATTATACCATTATATAATTACACACATGACTGTCAGCTTCATCTACGTTCTACCCAGACTCCACCCATGTATATGTCCACTCTCAAACTATGTGTGATTGCATTTAGGTGCCAGTTTATAGAATAGATTGTTGGCATTTATACATATATTCCAGTATTCAAGGTTGTTAAAACACATGCGGATTGTGAAAAATTGCAGGAAAATCTTAGAAAATAGGAAGTCTGAACATCCAAATGGCAGATGAAATTTAATGTGGATAAATGCAAAGTGATGCCCATTGGAAAGAATAATCCAAATCATGGCTACCTGATGCTAGAGTCCACCTTGGGGGTCAGCTCCCAAGAAAAAGATCCAGGTGTCGTTGTAGATAATATGCTGAAACTTTCTGCTCAGTGTAAAAGCAAACAATGCTGGGAAGTATTTATTTATTTGTTACATTTGTATCCCACATTTTCCTACCTATTTGCAGGCTCAATGTGGCTTACATAGTACCGGAGAGGCGTTCTCCAACTCCGGTATGAACAAATACAAAGTGATGTTGTGGTAAGATAAGGTTCATATGGCACTCAGATTAGGAAAAGGGACAGTACACCTTGAGAACTGCATTCAATTCTGGTCACTGTATCTCATAAGAAACATACAGCGGAATTAGAAAAGGTTCAAAGAAGAGTGACCAAAATGATAAAGGGGATGGAACTCCTCTCACATGAGGAAAGGCTAAAGAGGTTAGGGCTCTTCAGCTTAGAAAACAGATGGATGAGGGGAGATATGATAGCGATCTACAAAATCCTGAGTGGTGTATAATGAGTAGAAGTGAATCAATTTTTCACTTGTTCCAAAAGTACAAGGACTAGGGGACTCTCAAGGAAGTTACACAGAAATACTTTTAAAACAAATAGGGAAAAAATTCACTCAAAGAACAGTTAAGCTCTTGAACTTGTTGCTGGAGGATGTGGTAACAGCGGTTAGTGTATCTTGGTTTAAAAAAGGTTTGATTTAATATAAATTTAGAGTACTTTTGGTATATATTAGTTTAAGATTCAGTACTCTTATTTAAGATATTATTCCACTGTGGAAGAGGTTAAAAAATGTTTGGAGAAGTTCCTGGAGGAAAAGTCCATAGTCTGCTATTGAGACAGACATGGGGGAAGCCACTGCTTGGCCCGGGATTGGTAGCATGAAATGCTGCTACTATTTGGGTTTCTGCCAGGTACTTGTGACCAGGATTGGCCATTGTTGGAAGTAGGATGCTGGGCTAGATGGACCATTGGTCTGACCCAGTATAGCTACTCTTATGTCCTCATGTTCTTATATTGACATGCAAAAATTCTTAACACAATTCCTCCAGAACAGTAGTTCCCAAACCTGATCCTGGAGGCACCTCAGCCAGGATATCCACAATGAATATTCATGAGAGAGATTTGCATGCAGTGCCTCCTTGGTATGCAAATCTCTCTTATGAATAGTCATTGTGGATATCCTGAAAACCTGACTGGTTGAGGTGCTTCCAAGACCAGGGTTAGGAACCACTGCTAAACAATTATTTCTCTTCAGTGTTCACAGAGGAAAATCCTGGAGAAGGACCGCAGTCGGCTGCTGAGGGAACGTCTGGGAATGGAGTGGATACTGTGCCGTTTACAAAAGAAAGAGTTTATAAACAGCTGGAGAATCTGAAGTTGGACAAAGCTATAGGGCCGGATGGGATACATACCAGGATACTGAAGGAGCTCAGGGAGGTCCTGGCGGAACCTCTTAAAGATTTATTTAATAGATCTTTACAGATGGGAGAGGTTTCACGGGATTGGAGACGAGCGGATGTGGTCTCTCTTCACAAAAGTGGAGACAGGGAAGAAGTGGGAAACTACAGACTGGTAAGTCTCAAGTCGGTGGTAGGAAAAATAATGGGGTCACTGCTGAAAGAAAGAATAGTTAACTTTCTAAAAGCCAATGAGTTACAGGACCCGAGGCAACATGGCTTTACCAAAGGAAAATCCTGACAAATGAATCTTATTGACTTCTTTGACTGGGTGACCAAAGAACTAGATGAAGGACGTGCGCTAGATGTAATCTACTTGGACTTCAGCAAAGCCTTAGATATGGTCCCCCACAGAAGACTCGTGAATAAGCTGAAAGGGTTGAACTTAGGAAAGAAAGTGGTGACCTGGATAGCAAACTGGTTGACCAACAGGTGGCAGAGGGTGGTGGTTAATGGAATCCGCTCGGAGGAAAGGAAGGTGAGCAGTGGAGTTCCTCAGGGGTCGGTGCTGGGGCCTATTCTGTTTCATATATTTGTGGGAGATATTGCTGAAGGGTTGGAAGGAAAGGTGTGCCTTTTTGCGGATGACACTACAATAGCCAATAGAGTGGATACCCTGGAGGGAGTAGAAACGATGAGAAGGGATCTCCAAACCTTAAAAGAATGGTCGAGGGTCTGGCAGTTAAAATTTAATTAAACAAGGTACCTGGCGGCGATGGGGGAGGGTTTTTTACGGTGGCGGTGGCAGCAGGGGGGGTTGCAGTTGCGGCGGCAGGGGGGTCCAAAGTGGCGGGGGGTGTCGGCGGTGGGGGGAGGCGGCTAAACAGTGCTCCCCACAAAACGAAGATGTAAAAAGACTGGAAGCAGTGCAAAGAAAAGCTACAAAAATGGTATGGGATTTGATCTGCAAACCCTATGAGAAGAGACTTGCTGACCTGAACGTGTATACCTTGGAGGAAAGGAGAAACGGGTGATATGATATTCAAATATTTGAAAGGTATTAATCTGCAAATGAACCTTTTCTGGAGATGGGAAGGCGGTAGGACTAGAGGACATGAATTGAAGTTGAAGGGAGGCAGACTCAAGACTAATGTCAGGAAGTATTTTTTCATGGAGAGGGTGGTGGATATGTGGAATGCCCTCCTGCGGGAGGTGGTGAAGATGAAAACGGTAATGGAATTCAAACATGCTTGGGATAAACACAAAGGAATCCTGTTTAGAAGTAATGGTTCTGCGGCATCTTAGCGGAGATTGGGTGGTGACGCTGATAATTGGGAAACAAAACGGAAGCTGGGCAGACTTCTACGGTCTACACCCTGATCGTGACTGGATAGGAATGGGCTGGAGTGTAAATTTTAAGGGGCTTCAATGTTAACTTCAGAACTTAGTACAAGTATAGTGCTGGGCAGACTTCTACAGTCTGTGCCCTGAGAAAGGCAAGGACACATCAAACTCGGGTATACATATAAAGTATCACATACCATGTAAAATGAGTTTATCTTGTTGGGCAGACTGGATGGACCATACAGGTCTTTATCTGCCGTCATTTACTATGTTACTATCCAGCTTATTTTCGAAGGAGATCGCCAGCGATCTTCCGACACAAATCGGGAGATGGCCAGCGATCTCCTGAACCCGGCCAAATCGGTATAATCGAAAGCCGATTTTGGCCGGCGGCAACTGCTTTCCATCGCGGAGCCGGCCAAACTTCAAGGGGCGTGTCGGTAGGGTAGCGAAGGCGGGACGGGAGTGTGGTACGAGATGGCCGGCTTCGCCCGATAATGGAAAAAAAGAAAGCCGGCCTTGACGAGCATTTTGCCGGCTTCACTTGGTCCCTTTTTTTTTCAGGATCAAGCTTCAAAAAGGTGCCCCAACTGACCAGGTGACCACCGGAGGGAATCGGGGATGACCTCCCCTTACTCCCCCAGTGGTCACCAAATCCCTCCCACCCAAATTTTTTTTTTTTTTGCCAGCCTCTATGCCAGCCTCAAATGTCATACCCAGCTCCCTGACAGCAGTATGCAGGTCCCTGGAGCAGTATTTAGTGGGTGCAGTGCACTTCAGGCAGGTGGACCCAGGCCCATTCCCCCTACCTGTTACACTTGTGGTGGTAAATGTTAAGCCCTCCAAAACCCCCCAAAACCCACTGTACCCACATGTAGGTGCCCCCCTTCATCCCTAAGGGCTATGGTAATGGTGTACAATTGTGGGGAGTGTATTTTGGGGGGATTTGGGGGGCTCAGCACACAAGGTAAGGGAGCTATGCACCTGGGAGCTATTTTTGAAGTCCACTGCAGTGCCCCCTAGGGTGCCCGGTTGGTGTCCTGGCATGTCAGGGGACCAGTGCACTACAAATGCTGGCTCCTCCCATGACCAAATGCCTTGGATTTGGCCAGGTTTGAGATCGCCGGCATTAGTTTCCATTATGAAATATGCACATAAACACCAAACCCATCCATCTCCCACCCCAGATAGTGCTTCCACCACTGTTGTATCTCTAGTGTTGCCCTATTGTTCTCTTTGCAAACTCTGTTGAAGGAAGAAATAATGGTAATAAAATCTTGCTCAGAACAGATTGCTTAATGATTTAATAAGAACAGCTTAAACTTTAATGTCAGGAAGTCAGAGCTATGAATGAGGCAACCAGAGTTGCCTCTCTACCCTCAAATTAGCTGAAATGATTTGAAGGACAGACAAGGATGCTAATTTGAATACGCATTCTCAGGTCACGACAATTCCCCAAACATCTTTTAATGTCCTGAGGGTTATTTGTAAATTATGAACCTATCTTTCAGACATTTATTTGACTAAACTAATTCAAGCACTTTCTGATGTCATGTTTATATTATAACAAGTTGATTTCTCACTGGCTTGCCAAGAAAATGTTGAAAAGGATCCAATGTAGACAAAGTGACCACAAGGTTGCTTGCAGGACTGAACTGAGATCATTGTTCCCTAGTATTTAGGAAAGGAAACTTCATTGGTTGCTGTTGAGGTTATATTCTGCTGGATTTTATATACGGAGCCTTAATTTCTGTTTTGGGATCTTGCCAGGTACTTGTAACCTGGATTGTCCACTGTTGGAAACAGGATGCTGGGGCTTGATAGACCTTTGGTCTGTCCCAGTATGACAGCACTTATTATGTACTTATCTAATTATATATTTAGGTGCAAATAATGCATGTAAATGACCAGAATACTGCAATATATGAATAAACGCCAACATTCTATTCTATAAACTGGCATCTAAATGCAATCACACATAGCTGGAGGGTGGGCATATACATGGGTGGAGTCTGGGTGGAACTTAGATGGAGTGCACAGTATCCCTAAAATACTACTGGTATATTGATGACATTTTTATGATTTGGTCTGAAGAAACTCTAAAATAATTTTACAGTTCTTTCAATACACACCATCCTACAATCGAATTCAAAATTGACTACTCCCCAGAAAAAGTCAATTTTTTGGACACCACAGTTTCCATCAGCAATGGCTATATACAAACATCTATATACAGGAAACTTACAGACAGGTGCAGTTACCTCCACAACTCCAGCTTCCGCACTTCATATACAAAAAAAATCCATTATACACAGCCAAGCCACAAGAAACCACTGTATCTGCTCTGAGCCAGGAGACAGAGATAAACACCTCAAAATCCTGACTGAATCCTTCAAACAAAAAGGCTACAACTCCAAAATAATCTCCAAGAATGTTGCCTCCTCCATTAAAATACCAAGGGAAAACCTACTGCAGTACAAGGAAAAGAAAGCCACAGAGAGAATCCCCCTTGTAGTGACATACAACCCAGAGCTAGAAAAATTGAGAAGAATCAGAAAAGATCTACAGTCACTACTCCAGGAGAATGAACTACTGAAAGAAATATTCCCACCACTGCTGGCCTTCCGACAGCCACCCGTCTTAAAACACAAACTAGTGAAAAGCAAGCTCCCGATAGAAACTCAAAAAGAACGGAGTGGCACACATCCTTGCAATATATCTAGCTGCAAACTGTGTCAACACATTTCACAGGATCCCACAGTCATTCACAAAGGAAAAATATTCAACATAAAGGAATCTTCAAATGTGGTATACATCATTCAATGTAAAAAGTGTGAAGAAGGGTGATATATTGGAGAAACAAGCCAGATGCTAAAGACAAGATTTAATTTACATAGACATTATATGAAAAATGCTAATGCCAACCAGAATGCCACCTCTCTGGGACAGCACTTTACAAAACCAGAACACTGTATCAATGATTTCATGGTGAGAATACTAACTTTAAGACAATCCAGGAACGTAAGACCTTTGAAGTGAAAATGATTAGATATTCCGCAAAGATAACTTGTCTGGAATGTTTTTACGTTTGGGGAGCGTGCCAGGTGCCCTTGACCTGGATTGGCCACTGTCGGTGACAGGATGCTGGGCTAGATGGACCTTTGGTCTTTCCCAGTATGGCACTACTTATGTACTTATGTACTTATGTACAAAGCTCTGAAAACACACCTCTTTAACAAAGCTTACAAAAGTCACCCTCAATGATACAAATCATCCCCCAAACCACCCAAGCACACCTAAAACACTTCACATAACCTACCCAAAATCTGTCCATCTAACGCCTTGTGTACCTCAGCCCATGATCAACTGTATTTTAATCATGTACTGACTTTAGCATAACCCTACTCTGTAAGCCACATTGAGCCTGCAAAAAGGTGGGATAATGTGGGGTACAAATGCAATAAATAATAATAATAATAATAATAATAACATTTTAACACTCATCAGACAGGACTTAACAAAGATCTGGGTTTTCTAGCCCATTATAACCCATAAAATTCTACTGCTTTGTCACCCTCTTATCTACTATGCATCTCTCCCTGTCTCTCATCCACCCAGCTCCCCCTGTCTCTCACCTTACCCACCCCACCCTCTTTATGTGAAACTGTCATTGGAATGCTTTGTTTTTTTTCACTTATATATACTGTTAATTATCAACATTTGCTTATTTCTGATCTGAATAAGAAGGGTTACCTTCGAAAGCTAATCAAAACATGTATTCAGTTAGTCCAATAAAAAAGATATTATCTTATTTTCTTTTCTATGTTTTGTTTTATTTCTATTTATTAACAATGTACATTAAAAAATTCAATAAATAAAAAAAGGGGTTGCTTTTTAAGGTGCCCATCTTAAGGCTATTTTTAAAGACAAGTAGGCGCCTATTTTTCTTATAAAATAGTAGTGCAGGTGTCAGGTGCAGACGATTATACCAGCCTAGAGGAATCTATGCCCTTATGCTCTCAAGCCCAAACTCCACCCCGTGCATGCCCACCAGCAAAGTACATGCTGTCATTTCCAAGCACATACTTTTGCGTCAGTAGGTATTTTATAAGAGGGCATTAACACATCCACATGTAAATGACAAAAATGCCACCAAAATGAGTACCTACTTTACCACTTAAAATACTCTCCACCTTATAAAATTATCCTCATAAAGTGCTCATGGAACTGGATGTTAATCTTCCGATGTTGTGGGCAAACACATGTCAAGCCTTTTTAGAGAAGTTGTGGAAGTCAGCATATTCACGTTTTAGCCAAGACGTCTAGAGCATGTGATATATTCTACAAATGTCAGACTAAACGTTTCAGCCTATTGTAAAATTGACATAGCTCTGCTCCCTGACCAAGACTTCTGAAAGGCTGTCAAAAAGGTACAGCGCATCAATGGTGATGTCTTAAAATGTGTGAATGTAAAATTCCCCCCCAAAAAACAAGTATACTCAGGGGTGCTCAGGAAGCTGAAAACATTCCAAGAGGGGGTGGTGGTTGGGAGGCGAGGATAGGGGAGGGCAGACTTATACGGTCTGTACCAGAGCCGGTGATGGGAGGCGGGACTGGTGGTTGGGAGGCGGGAAATACTGCTGGGCAGACTTATATGGTCTGTGCCCTGAAAAGGACAGGTACAAATTCAAGGTAAGGTATACACATATGAGTTTGTCTTGGGCAGACTGGATGGACCATGCAGGTCTTTTTCTGCCGTCATCTACTATGTTACTATGTTACTATGTAAGACCCCACAGAATCGTGCCCTGGCTCCACAGGACAGGAACATTCCGACCAATATTCAGCACGAGTTAACCAGCCGGGAACGGCCACCAACCAGTTAACTCTTGTCTCGGTCGATAACTGGTCATTTTCAGTGGCATTTAACTGGTTATCACTGCTGAAAATGCACAAAAAATAAAGCCGGTGATATTGGGGGCGTGACCGGTTAAGTCAGGGCAAATAAGACCATAAATTGCAGTCCTTTCTTTGCCTGTTAAACCCTGGCAGGTTAAATCTGAATGTTGACTTAACTAGTCAAGCGCTAACAGGTATTGCAAAAACCGGATATTCAATGTCGATCGCCAGAAACGGCCTGGCACTGAATATTCAGGTTGAATGCTGGCAGCAGGCAGTCAAAGCACTGCCCACTGCCAGATGAATATCAGGGGGTTTGTGTCGACAAGGTCCTAGCAGTGTGCCAGGTGTTCATGCAATGCCTGCAGAGGAAATCTTCCAGTGCTGTCTGTGGTGGTGGTACAAAATGTATAGTGCCAGGTTCAAAACATTTAGCACTGCAAAATGTTTAGCACTACCCTGGAGTGTAGGCCATACTATTGCACTGAACCCCACCCTCCTTATGAAATGTTGCACTGCCGCAGGGTGCAAACATTTAGCAGCCAGCTTTGTAAAATGACAGGCTTAGACATTTTGCAGCCCTTGACAATTATTGCTGATAGCAATGTCAAAATTTGGATGTACCAAATATCAACATTTACAGCCCCCCCCCCCCCCCCCCCACCTAGATGTTTATGTAAGGCATATTTAAACGTAATGCTTGCCATTTTACAATCTCTGGCAGAAGCTGCATGGGAAGGTTTGTACTGGATCCAAAGCAACAGTTCTTGTCTCGCAAAGGAAACCTCACTTCAGAGGAGGTGGACATGTGGTGGAGGTGGTGGAGATGAAAACGGTAACGGAATTCAAAAATACGTGGGATAAACATTAAGGAATCCTGTTCAGAAGGAATTGATTCTCAGAAGCTTAGGGGAGACTGGGTGGCAGCGCCGATGGTGGGAGGGGGACTGGGAAGAGCAAGGCACAGGTGAAGGGAAAAAGGTAGTTGGCGTGGTATTTGAAGGATGGAAAAGGCTGTGTGACAAACCTGGGAGGACAGATATGGCAATCAGACTCACAGACTCTCTCTCTCTCTCTCAGCTGTTTCGAAGTCAGCACCAATGCAAACAGTCGCAGTGACATGCTGCATGGCACTTATATGATTTACAGGTGATCTGAACTGAGGAACTAAGTTCGATTCCCACTTCAGGCACAGGCAGCTCCTTGTGACTCTGGGCAAGTCACTTAACCCTCCATTACCCCATGTAAGCCACATTGAGCCTGCCATGAGTGGGAAAGCGCAGGGTACAAATGTAACAAAAATAAAAAAAATAAAAAAAATAAATCTAAGTCCTGACATAGATTTTGCATTGCCTATACATCAATGCGCTATCTAGAATTGGGAATAGACATAGTGAATGCTGTACTGCCCAAGACACTCCCCCATACTGCCCCTGCCATGCCTCCACCAACAGACGTTGAAGTAGCTTAAACATTTTGTCCTGCCCTTTTGTAAAATACTGGCTACTGCGTTTTGGCCACAAATACATATAAGTGCTGGAATTGGGACTTCTAAAGCACAAATAGTGCTTGTAAAATGACCATCAATATGTAGCTCCTCGGTTTAATAATCCACTTAAAATTAACAAGAAAGTATTCTTTTGGACAGATCGGTAGAAACAGAGCATCACATTATTTGCACAATTACATCAAAACAATAAGTTTAAGATGTTTTAGGCCATCAATTTAGAGTATGTATTAAACCCATCAAGTTTTTAAATGGATACAGCTGTACCATTGTATATGCATAAGAAACAGTAGTATTCTTATTATTAAATTTACTGATGTGCCTGACATCATTCACATATGTAATTCATATTACTGTGCAGCACATGTGGTTTCTACATTCTTGGGTCTATTATATAGTTACCAGAGCTATAGAGCTGGCAGTCTGATTAAAATATGAAAAGAGAAATTACAATGTGAACATGATGAAGCCTCTGGTCTCTTTTATGGTCCAAAAACTCTAAGACCCTATGCCTTGGTTAGCATTATAATAACCAGCTTGTAGTTGTGCATCATGCCTTATCAAGTCCACTTAAGCTATACAGAGCCAAACTCCTTTCTAATCACTTTTGCTGGTCTTCTAGGCAGGAAACAGGCATGCTGGCCCACACACTAAATCTTGGAGTACTTTCTCACTTCCTCATCAATGTCTTTTGGAAATTCTGTTCTCTATTGCATTGAACACCACCCTCCTTAACGTCAAAGATTTTTCAGAAGTTGATTTTAATAGTTGGAGGAATGTCATCTGTATGAGCTATTGCCATGTATGAGCTGCAGTAATTACTAAGTCAGGAGGAAAAGAATCCCATACCCAATCTGAGGAGTCATCTAAAGAGAGACAGCTCCTGGGGGCATGGCAGAGAAACGGAACAAGAGAGAAATGGTGAAACCTGCCGCCTCCGAGGAGCAGGAAGGAATCCTGCAGCTCGGAAGCAATTGCCTCTTACACCCTCTGCCCAAGCCCCACCTTACCAGCAGAGGGAAGGCTCCCACTGGAGGATTCAAACTTCTCCTACCCTACTGGGCACAGGCAGAGGCATGGGAAGAAGACACTTCCTAAACTTAACCCATTCAAAATCCTTCCCCCCACGGGCCCTGGTGAGCAGGACGTCAGACTCACAGAAACAGAAGCCTGCCCTTGCAGATCAGCAACGTGGCCGCACCTGAGAAGAGGACTTTGGCTGGTGGGGGTTGGGGACCCCCGCCAGCAAAGGTACCCAGCGGCGGCGGGAAGAGGGGGTCGAAAGGGTTGGCGTCTGGGGGGGGTCAAAGTTGGTGGTGGTGGCAGCGGGGGTTAAAAATGGAGGGGGGTCGGTGGCACCGGGGGGGCTAAAATGTGACCCCTCACCTCGGGCTCTGGACCTCCCTCCCTCCGAAGTCTGGCTACGCCCCTGTTGCGGTCAAGAAGACGTATATGCCACAGGCTGAACTAACCTTGGGTATTCACTGCCGGAACATGCATGGCTCCTAGCACTGAACATTCAGGTAAGACCTCTGACCAGGAAATTAATCAGGCACTGGCCAATATTCAGACTGGTGCCCGGTTAACTCGTTACATCACTTCCAAAACACCTAAAAACAATCAATGAAATAACCAACTTCCACAAATCATTGAAAACCTATCTCTTCAGCAAAGCTTACCACGCAAATCCATAACTAACTATAACACACCACCACACGTCCCTGATTATGAATGTCTTTTTTCTACAACTGTTTGATTAGATCGATATGTTAAGATTACTATTCTTCTCATCTTTCTAACACCAAATGTATTTCTGTACCCTGAAATGGCGGTGCCATTACAGGTATTTGTAAGCCACATTGAGCCTGCAAATAGGTGGGAAAATGTGGGATACAAGTGCAATAAATAAATAAATACATACATACATTACATTAAAAATCATGTTTATCAACTGCCAATACCTGAAAGACTCAAGGCGGCTCACAATAAGAAACATCTGAGCATTCTCAGGAATTGATACATCAATTAGTTACAAAACTCCAAAACAAATTATTACTTAGTTAATACAAATTTACAAAATAAAATGTCTTTTTAGAGATTTTCGAAACCATTTGTAGTCTATTATATGTCAGTGGTACAGGAAGTCAGCTGTAAATCCAAGTAGCCTCCTATCCCTGATCTTTGCGCTACTAGGGTATTCCAGGATTAAGTAATGTTTAGACGAAGTATCATAATTTTTTTGCTAAATACTAACCAAACTCAACATATGTTCAGGAGCTTCACCATGTAAAATCAGAAACACAGCAGTACAAATTTTAAGTATTACACTAGCCTTTATTGGTAGCCAATGTAACTTTGCTAAGAGTGGCAATGCGTTATCAAATCTTGATGCCTGACAAAACGTGATGCAGTGTTCTGTAGTGTTTGTAACCTTCTTAGTAAATATTTATGACAACCAGCATAAACCACATTACATTAGTGTAAGAAGTACTTAGACTTACAAAGAGGGGCATAATCGATCGTCACCTGCGAAATAGTTCGCCGGCGATCTATTTTGGTGGCGGTGCAACAACTGGCTAGAACCGTATTATCGAAAAAGATGGCCGGTCATCTTTTTTTTCGATAATACGGTTTAGCCCGGCCAAATGCCTTGGATTTCGCAGGGTTTGAGATCGCCGGTTTTGTTTTTCAGCAATAATGGAAAAAAAATGCCGGCCATCTCAAACCTGGCGAAATCTAAGGCATTTGGTCATGGGAGGAACCAGCATTTGTAGTGCACTGGTCTCCCTGACATGCCAGGACACCAACCGGGCACCCTAGGGGGCATTTCTAAAAATGTTTTAAAAAATACACAAATACCTCCCAGGTGCATAGGTCCCTTACCTTGGGTGCTGAGCCCCCCAAATCCCCCCCAAACCCACTCCCCACAACTCTACACCATTACCATAGTCCTTATGGGTGAAGGGGGCACCTACAGGTGGGTACAGTGGGTTTTGGGGGGGGTTGGAGGGCTCAACACTTACCACCACAAGTGTAACAGGAATGGGGGGATGGACCTGGGTCTGCCTGCCTGAAGTGCACTGCACCCATTAAAAACTGCTCCAGGGACTTACGTACTGCTGTCAGGGAGCTGGGTATAACATTTGAGGCTGGCATACAGGCTGGTAAAAAAAGGTTTTTAGTTTTATTTTTTTAGTGTGGGATGGGGTTGGTGACCACTGGAGGACTACAGGGAGGTCATCCCCCATTCCCTCCAGTGGTCATCTGGTCAGTTGGGGCACCTTTTTGAGGCTTGGTCGTGAAAATAAAAGGACCAAGTAAACCTGGCAAAATACTGCTTAACGCCGCTTTTTTTTCCATTATCCGTGAAAGCCGGCAATCTGGTAGCCATGCCCATGCCTGCCCATGTCCCGCCTTCGCTACGCCGCTGACACGCCCCCTTGAACTTTCACTGGCATGGCGATGGGAAAGCGGCGATGGTGTCAAAAAAGCTGCTTTCAATTATACGGATTTGGCCGCTTTTGAGAGATCACCGGCCATCTCCCGATTTATGTCGGGAAATGGCCGGCGATCACTTTCGAAAATAAGCCTGAAAGTTACATGAAGGGGCATTTTCGATATGACATCTAAATCCGACTTTGGATGTTTTGCTGAAAACGTCCAAAAATCAAGTAGTGAAAATGACCATTTTCAAACCAGAAAAAATTTCTGTCTTTTTTTTCTTTGAAAATGACCATTTCTTAGATGTTGTTGTGCTTAGTACGTTTATCTTTTTGGACCATTTTCAAAAAAAAAAAAAAAGTCCAAGTAAAAAATGCACAAAATCAAGTCATTGTGACGTAGGAGGAGCTAGCTTTCCTAGTAGACTGCCACACAGACATTCCAGCAGAGCAGCACTGCAGTGGATTTCACATAAAAGGTCCCAGGAACACATTGCAACGTTACCACCTTATTTTGTATATTGTATGGTGAGCCCTTCAAAAACCCCGAAAAACCTACTGTACCCAACTATACACCACTACAATAGCCCTTTTGGCTGCAGGTGTCACCTAAATGTCGATTACAGTAAGTGTAATAGTGCGGATTATGGGCCTGGGTCACCTTCTCTACAGTGCACTGCATCCACCACTAGGCTATTCCAGGAACCTGCTTGCTGCTCCAGTAGGACTGGCCATAACATATGAAGCTGTCATGGAGGCTGATATGTACTGTTACATTTACATCTCTGCAGGGTGGGAGGGGGTCAGTGACCACTGACGGCATAAGAGGGTATCATTCCTTTATTCCTGCAGTGGCCATCTGGTCATTAAGGGCACTTTTTTGTGGCTTATTAAAAACAAGTCTATAAGAAACCTGACACAATAACTTTGGACACTATTTGGGAAGCTCTGGTGGGCTTGGAAGCCTCTTTCTCACAAAAGGTTAAGTCATTAAATCAACAGTTTAACTCTTTGTCTGAAAAAATACCAACATTGGACAAAAAAATAGCAAGTATGGGTAAAGATATTGAAAATAATTCCAAGACAATACAAAATTGCCAACAAATTCAAATTAACATGATTAACTTCTCCCTTATCCACCACCGCCAATTCCAGGCTCTGCCCATTCTGCCTCGCATCACCTTACGCATGGAATAAACTTCCTGAACCCCTACGCCAAGCCCCCTCCCTACCCATCTTCAAATCATTGCTCAAAGCCCACCTCTTCAACATTGCTTTCGGCACCTAACCTTTATACCTTTACACCTTTCATGTAATCGAGAATGCCCCAAATTGACTACCCCTACTTGACTGACTGTACATTTGTCCATTAGATTGTAAGCTCTTTGAGCAGGGATTGTCCTTCTGTGTTAAAATTGTACAGCGCTGCGTAACCCTGGTAGCGCTTTAGAAATGTTAAATAGTAGTAGTAGTAGTAGCTAACATGATTAAAGAAAATCTTTACCTGCAAAATAGGATTGAAATTTTGGAAAATTATCAACGTTCAAAGACTAAGGAGGCTAGGGCTTTTCAGCTTGGAGAAGAGACGGCTGAGGGGAGACATGATAGAGGTATATAAAATAATGAGTGGAGTGGAACAGGTGGATGTGAAGCGTCTGTTCACGCTTTCCAAAAATACTAGGACTAGGAGGCATGCGATGAAACTACAGTGTAGTAAATTTAAAACAAATCGGAGAATAATTTTTCTTCACCCAACGCATAATTAAACTCTGGAATTCGTTGCCAGAGAACGTGGTGAAGGCGGTTAGCTTAGCAGAGTTTAAAAAGGGGTTAGACTGTTTCCTAAAGGACAAGTCCATAAACCACTACTAAATGGACTTGGGAAAAATCCACAATTCCAGGAATAACATGTATAGAAAGTTTGTATGTTTGGGAAGCTTGCCAGGTGCCCTTGGCCTGGATTGGCTGCTGTTGTGGACAGGATGCTGGGCTCGATGGACCCTTGGTCTTTTCCCAGTATGGCATTACTTATGTACTTATGTACCCTTAGGCTTATAAATTTTCCAAAGCAACTATCAATCTCACCTCTTCTTACCTTTAAAAAATATCTAACGGAGGTTTTGAAAATCCCTGAACAGTCACATCCACCTATATCAAAAATTTACTATATACTGCCATCTGTACAGAAAGATTTAGAACATGGAGAAAGAGAAGATGTGCCTGTAGAGACTTTAGATATGAACTTAACACAAATGCTTGAAGATGATAAGGTGGGATTGACAACAGCAACACTTAAAGTAACCTTCATACTACAACCTGATAGAGAATGGATACTGAAACAATATTTTCTTCATATAGAACAAAATTTCCTGGATTGTAAAATAAGAATGTACCCAGATGTCTCTAAAACTACACAATTAGGCGCATTATTTTGGCTGAACTTTCCCTGTAAATGTGTCTTAAAAGTTAAATTCTATCAAATATGTATTTTTTGACTCTAAACAGTTAAACTCTTTTCTGGAAACTAAGCTAGCTCAATCACTTATGCCACTACCTAGGAACATAACAACTTCAACTCCGTAATATGTATTAATATCACAGGGCCCTCTTAGCCGCCTTTTTCCTTAATGAAGATTTATATTTTCCTTAGTATTGTGTATTGCCTCATAATTGTGGACTAAAGATGACCAAATAGATCATGTTTTTGCAAATAAGGTTGTAATAACTAATTTTCCTAAGAATTAACAATGACTTATAATCATCTTTTCGATTTCAAGAGTTGTACTTGAAGTAAAATGTAAATTAAATAAATTAAAAAACAAGTCTAGACCAAAGATCCAACTTATAGCCCTGGATGTTGTTTTGTTCCATTATGGCAGAAAAACACTCAGATCCCACCCTTAACATGCCCATGACATGCCTCCTTGTGAGTTGAACACACTTCTCACAGACTTCCTAGAAAAACATCTAAAAATTGGTTTCAAAAATACCAATTTGGATGTTTTTGTGAGAAAAACATCCAAATGCCACGTTTTGGACGTTTTTCTCTTTTGAAAATGAACCCCATAGTAATGAGCCCCTAAGTGTGTTAAAATCAAAGCCTGAACAACAATCTGAAATACTTCAGGTATAAAATTAGATCGTACTCTCCTTAATCTCCACGATGCCATAAAAGCTTTAACAGAGAGTGTTTTTACTTGAGCTTGAAAAGTAAGACAGCTGCCAGATTTGAAGGGAGCATGTCCTAGCTTTATGCAGTTACTTAGCCGATTAGCAGACTGAAAATTGCCAATAACTAAGTTTCCACTCTGCTCTATTTCTGCTCCTGGACTGCCCACAAACTAGTAGGTTGTGGCATAAGCAGTTAGAAGGGATATTAAGTGGCCCTATTTGCTTAAGTGAAGCTGAATATCCCTGAATAGCACAGCAAAAGCTATTTAAATGGCCATAAGTCTTTCCTAGCCATTTAAATCGCTTTGAATATCGACCCCAATACTTTTTAAGAGTGCCCTTAATTATTTAATTCCTGTATTCTCAGTAGCATCCGTCCAAATATGCATTAAAAACATCAGGGACATACTCACTTTTGAGAACAAGAAATGGGCATAACTTGCTTCTTCTTGAGCTCATGTGGAGCAGCAAGATTAGGTGACATCCATTGATCTTTAACCTCTGGTTTGTTGTAATTATATTTATGTTAACCAGTCTGAATCTACCTCATTCTAGAACATGTAATTTAAGTGCCCTTTGCACACTTCAATTTCTAGAATATGACCACGTGTGAATACGGATTTACTCATTCAAATGGCAGTAATGTGCCTAACTGGTCTTCTATCCATACATGCTAAATTGGCTTAGCGTGTAATTGTCAGAGGATGATCATAGAGCAGGGGCATGGGTGGAGGTGACATCTGTGCACTTAAATTACAGAATACTATGATTATATGCATATATGTCTCATTTAGGCATTAGCATCAGCCATAGACCTGTCATAAAAGTTGGTGCCTAATGTAGGCACGTTGATACCAATTTACAATGATATTCTATAATGGCGATCACACGTGTGAGTTCCTCTATAGAACAGGTGTCCTACACACATTAGGGGCTCTTTTACTAAGCCACAGTAGGCACTGGCACATGCCTACCATGTGGTAAAAAGCACTGCAGCGGGATGCTCTGAGGTGCACCCATGGTAGGGTGCCCATCGGCACACACTAATCCTGCACTAAAAATAATGTTTATAATAATAATAATAATAATGCCCATAGGGGCAGACAGTGGGCGTACCCTGCACTAATCGGGTAGCATGGGTGCATTACCGTTCGCTGCCCGATAAGCGCAGGGGTAGCGCAGGAACCCGTAGTGCCTACTAAATAATTGGCAGTAAGAGCTCCTGCGGTAATGGCCACCCGCTCTAATTGGGGAATTAGGACATGGCCAATAATGAAAAATAATGAAAAGCAGCCATTTTACCGCACCGCGCTAAAAGTGGCCGCAGCACGTGTTAAACCCGTACATGCTAAACAGGGCGTCAGCTACTTTTTAGCAGGGCTTAGTAAAAGGACCCCCTTCATTTGGACACCTAAAGCTGGTGCCCTGTTCTAGAATCGCCTCCGATGCGTATTGTCATGGAATATTACCGTTTGAAATTTCTGCATCTTCGTTGCTATTTTATGTTGGATGTTTTTATTGTGTACAGCCCTGGGCAACCTTTTAGGCTTAGAGGGCAGTTTATAAAATGTTGCTATTAATTTATAACTTTTGTGCACTGGACAGGGAACGCACATCGTGTGCGCATGTATTCATGTTTCTCTTACTCAGCAGTGCAATGGTCTTGGCACATCTGATTTTTACTTCTTGGCACGTCAACTCAAACAGCTGTCTCATATATGTTGCCTATAGCAACTGGTTTTATGTTGTATTTCCTGTTCTGTTTATTTTAAAACTGAATAAAATTAATAGCTATTTATCATGTCCTTTGGCAAACAATATGCAACTGCTGTTTTGAGTCCAAGGCTAAAGCCCAGCAACTGCATAAACTTAGCGTGCTTTCTGTATGCTCGGAAGCCAAGATGATACACTAAATCCTTGCTTTACGGAGGGTAAAATTGAAAAAGTACTGTACAAAAGACCCTTGATTTCACTGACCATCTATTGTAAATGAGCAGCATATTGAACATTTCACCAGTCTTCCACAATCAGACAACGATGAACATCATTCATTTGCCACCCACACATACTTCAAGTCAAATTTTATAAGGTAAGGGAGAGTGTTCCCAAATCTGAAGTTCAGATACCTAAGTTAATGCCAGCAGAAACCTTTACAAATAGGACGTGAAGCACAGTTTCTCATAGGGTGTCTGGGTAAGAATTAGGACATCCAGATCCCGATATCCACTGTTTGCCGAGTATTTTACAAAAGGCCCTGTGGAACGTAGAGACTTCTATAACACATGTATAAGGACAATGGGGAAGATACATGTATTTACTGGCATATGTAGCACAACAGCAATTTTACATTAAAAAAAAAAAAGAGAGGCATCACTCGGCCTTTACATGTTTACGGAGTCATGCAACATACATATGTACTTGTGCGCAGACTGATTTCCTGCCTGTCACGTGAACGCGTTCCTCAGTTGAATCAAAAAGCAAAAAAGAAACAAATAACAATTCCAAAGGGGAGGTGGGTGGGTTTGTAAGAACAATTAGTCTGCAGTCCTCGGAGAATACCTGCTACAGGTAAGTATCTTTGCTTTATCCGAGGACAAGCAGGCTCCTTGTTCTCACATGTGGAGTATCCCTAGCAACCAGGCTCACGCAAAACAATGAACATTGCTCAATTGGGCCTCGCAACGGCGAGGACACAACAGATTGACCTGAAACCATAAACAACTAACTGAGAGTGCAGCCTGGATCAGAACAAAAATGGGTTTACGGGGGGTGGAGTTGGATTCTAAACCCCAAACAGATTCTGCAGCATCGACTGCCCAAACAGACTGTCGCGTCGGGTATCCTGCTGAAGGCAGTAGTGAGATGTGAATGTGTGGACTGATGACCACATTGCAGCCTTGCAAATCTCTTCAATGGAGGCTGACTTTAAGTGAGCCATTGACGAAGCCAGGGCTCTAACATTATGAGCCGTGACATGGCCCTCTAAGGACAGGCCAGCTTGGGCAGAAGTGAAGGAAATGCAATCTGCTAGCCAACTGGAGATTGTGCGTTTTCAGATGGTGACTACCCGCCTTTTGGGATAAAAAGAAACAAACAACTGTGTCCACTCCATGTAAAAGGCCAATGCTCTCTTGCAGTCCAAGGTGTGCAAACTGCTTTCACCAGGGCAGGTATGAGGACGGGGAAAGAAAGTTGGCAAGACAATTGACTGGTTCAGATGGAACTCCGACACCACCTTTGGAAGGAACTTAGGGTGCATGCGGAGGACTACTCTGTTCTGACGGAACTTGATATAAGGTGCATGCACTACCAAGGCTTGAAGCTCAATGACTCTACAAGCTGAAGTAACAGCCACCAAGAAAACGACCTTCCAGGTCAAGTAGTTCAGATGGCAGGAATTCAGTGGCTCAAAAGGAGCTTTCATCAGCTGGGTGAGAACAATGTTGAGATCCCATAACACTGGTGGAGGTTTGACAGGGGACTTTGACAAAAGCAAACCTCTCATGAAGCGAACAACTAAAGGCTGTCCAGAGATAGGCTTACCCTCTACGCGGCAATGATAAGCACTAATTGCACTAAGGTGAACTCTTACGGAGTTGGACTTAAGACCAGACTATGACAAGTGTAGATGGTATTCAAGCAGGGTCTGTGTAGGACAAAAAAGAGGATCTAGGGTCTTGATGTCGGCAAACCTCCGTAACACCTCTTCACGGAATCTTTCTTGGAAGAAAGCAAGACTCAGGATACACCCTCTGAAAGACACAAGGAGGCGAATTCTAAGCTCTCAACATCCAGGCCATGAGAGCCAGAGACTGGAGGTTTGGATGTAGAAGCAACCCCTCTTTCTGAGTGACGAGGGTTGGAAAACAGTCCAATCTCCACGGTTCTTTGGAGGACAACTCCAGAAGAAGAGGGAACCAAATCTGACGCAGCCAGAAGGGTGCAATCAGGATCATGGTTCTGCAGTCTTGCTTGAGTTTCAGCAAAGTCTTCCCTACTAGAGGTATGGGAGGATACGCATACAGAAGGCCTGTCCCCCAGTGTAGGAGAAAGGCATCTGATGCTAGTCTGTCATAGGCCTAAAGTCTGGAACAGAACTGAGGGACCTTGTGATTGATCTGAGTGGCAAAAAGGTCCACCGAGGGGGGTGCCCCATGCTCGGAAGATCTTGCGGACTATTCCCATGTTCAGTGACCTCTTGTGAGATTGCATTATCCTGCTCAACCTGTCGGCCAGACTGTTGTTTATGCCTGCCAGATAAGTGGCTTGGAGAAACATGCCGTGACAGCGAGCCCAAAGCCACATCTGGATGGCTTCCTGACACAGAGGGCGAGATCCGGTGCCCCCCTGCTTGTTGGTGTAAAACATGGCAATCTGATTGTCTGTCTGAATTAAGCTTACTTGGTTGGACAGCCGATCTCTGAAAGCCTTTAGAGCGTTCCAGATCGCTCTTAATTCCAGGAGGATGATCTGAAGACCTTTTTCCTGAAAGGACCAGGCTCCCTGAGTGTGGAGCCCATCTACATGAGCTCCACACCCCAGGAGAGATGCATCCGTTGTCAGCACTTTTCATGGCTGAGGAACTTGGAATGGTCGTCCCATGCTCAAATTGGATTGAATCATCCACCACTGAAGAGAATTCCGAAAGCCAGTGGACAGTTGGATTACATCCTCTAGATCCCCTGCAGCTTGAAACCACTGGGAAGCTAGGGTCCATTGAGCTGATCTCATATGTAGACGTGCCATGGGCGTGACATGAACTGTGGAGGCCATGTGCCCCAGAAGTCTCAACATTTTCGGAGCCATGATCTGCTGAGATGCTCAAACCATGGACACCAGGGACAGAAGGTTGTCCACCCTTGCCTTGGGAAGATAAACTTGAGCTGTCTGAGTGTTCAACAAAGCTCCAATGAATTTCAATTTTCGGACTGGGGTGAGATGGGATAATTTATGATGAACCCCAGTATCCCTAGCACTGGAATAGTCATTCGCATGGACTCCAGAGCACCTTCCTTCGAGGTGCTCTTCACCAGCCAATCATCGAGATAAGGAAACACATGCACTCCCAGTCTGCGTAGTGACGCTGTGACTACAGCTAGGCATTTGGTAAACACTCTGGGTGCAGATGCCAGGCCAAAAGGCAGTACACAGTACTGAAAGTGCTGTGTTCCCAACCGAAATTGAAGATACTTCCTGTGAGCTGGAAGTATCGAGATGTGTGTGCAAGCATCCTTTAAGTCCAGAGAGCATAGCCAATTGTTTTCCTGAATCATGGGAAGAAGGGTGCCTCGGGAAACCATCCTGAACTTTTCTTGGACAAGAAAATTGTTCAGGGCCCTTAGGTCTAGGATGGGACGCATCCCCCCTGTTTTCTTTTCCACAAGGAAGTACCTGGAATAGAATCCCAACCCTTCTTCCCCTGGTGGAACGGGTTCGACCGCTTGTGCCTGTAGAAGGGGGAGATTTCCTCTGCAAGTACCTGCTTGTGCTGGGAGCTATAGGACTGGGCTCCCGGTGGGCAATTTGGAGGCTTGGATTCCAGATTGAGGGTGTATCCTAACCGGACAATTTATAGAACCCACCGGTCAGAGGTTATAAGAGGCCACCTTTGGTGAAAAAACCTCCCCCCAACCGGCAAGTCGTCCGGTACGGACACGTTCACTGAGGCTATGCTGAACTGGAGTCAGTCAAAAGCCCGTCCCTTGCTTTTGCTGGGGAGCCGCAGTGGCCTTAGGCACACGCTGTTGACAAGAACGAGCGCGCTGGGACTGAGCCTGGACCGGCTGCCGAGAAGCAGGAGTGTACCTACGCTCAGTCCCAGCCTCCAACCGGTGGGTGGCCAGGAATTTTCGACATGCCTTCTGCTGCCTGACCACCTGGCGAAAAGGCTCGGCCTGCTCCGGAGGGAGTGCATCAACCAAGCTAGACAGTTGCCTCACCGAGTTCAGCAAGTAGATGCTCATGAAGAGCTGGTATGTCTGGATTTTGGCAGCGAGCATAGCGGCCTGATACGCTTTCCTCCCCAAAAAGTCCAAGGTTCTATATTCTCTGCCTGGGGGCGCCGAGGTATAGTCCCTAGTGCTCTTGGCTCTTTTGAGAGCGGAGTCCACCACCATGGAATTGTGAGGTAGCTGAGACCTCATCAATCCAGGTTCCCCGTGGATCCGATATTGGGATTCAGTCTTTTTCGGGATCATGGGATTAGACAGAGGGAACGACCAGTTTCGCATAAGGACTTCCTTCAGTACATTATGCAAAGGGGCCGTTGCAGCCTCTCTAGGTGGAGAAGGATAATCCAGGACCTCGAGCATCTCAGCCCTGGGCTCATCCTCAACCTCCATAGGGAAGGGAATAGCCGCAGCCATTTCCCGGACAAAGGAGGTAAAGGATAGACTCTCCAGTGGAGAAAGTCTCCTTTCTAGTGGAAGGGAAGGTTCAGAGGGAATTCCATAGGACTCGTCAGAAGAGAAGTACCTGGGATCCTCCTCTTCCTCCCACAAATGCTCATCTTCAGTATCGGACAAGACATCCTTCAGAGCAGTCCGAAACTGAGCCTGCCTCGATGCCGAGGAACAACATCCTCGCTGGTGGTGCCGAGGAGTCGACGCCTGCCTGGACTCCGATGAAGCTTCCTCCACCGACGTCGAAGGGGAGTCATCCTGGGTGGCAGCCGACACCAATGCCGCAGGCGGCAGGTGAAGGGCCAGATGCTGCTGCAGCAGATGGTATGGAAGGTGCAAGCACCCCCGACACCGAAGCAGACTGGCACAGCAATCCTTCCAGAAGTTCTGGAAGCAGGGACCTGCTGCTTTCGTCGAGAACCACCATCAGACAAGACTGCGGGGTCGGTAAAGGAGCCGGTTGCAGAATCTGTCGAGGCTCGGGAGTAGATACTGGGCTGCCAGGAGACCGACACATCGGCACCTCCTGAATAGAGGGGAAGAGAGGGAGCGATCCTCTCGGCGCCGATGCTTCTCGGGTGCCAAATCTCTCGACGCCCCGGAGCTCCCAGCACCATGTGTCGAAGGAGAACGATGATGGTGCTTCTTCGCCTTCGCTCGACGCCCAGCATCAAGACTCCTCAGTGCCAATGAGGAGGACGTGGAATCATCACGCCTCCTCAGGGCCGGGCCCGACGAAGGTCGGTCCCTGGGGGTCTGCATAACTGGAGGCCTCAAGGCAGGTGGAGACCCACTTGATGCCTCGCTGCTCCCAGTGCGAGTTGGTCTCTCAGCAGTCATTACCTCTCTTCCCGACGTCGATGCTCCTTTCGATGTCGACTCCGACCTCGGTACTGATGTCAATGCCGATGTCGAAGGACCAGACTGAGCCCCAAAAAGCTTCTCCCGTTGGGCTTCTCGAGATGCTTGGGTCCGTTTCTTCATACGAAGACACAGACTACAAGCGGCTGGGCTATGGTCAGGCCCAAGGCACTGGATACACCAGGCATGGGTATCGGTACCTGAGATGGTCCGATTGCACAGAGTACAACGTTTGAAGCCGCTGGGTGTCTTTGATGACATGGAAGGAAAAACAGCTTTGGCGAAATCAAAAGATGTAATTGTGCCCATTAAAAGAAAAAAAGGCACGAAAAGAAGGGAACAACCTGACCGTGCGGCCTAAGCCGGCCGCATCGAAAACAAAGAAACTTTAAAAGGGCAAAAATAAAGAAAACTACAGGAAGTTTTTTTTTTTAACTGTAAAATTTCTATTAGAAAAAAAAAAAGAAAAGAAGGCAAAAGCCACAAAACGAATAAAACTGTTTCCCGGGCCTGAGAGGAGCGGAGAAAAAAAACTCGACCGCACCTCAACGCGGAGAAAAAATAACTGAGGAACATGTTAATGCGACAGGCGGGAAATCGGTACACGCATGCGCGGTGAACGCTGCACGCGCGCCAGAAGACTCTGGTAAAACTCTTTTTATATTTTAATTGCAAAATGCCGATTCCTGGACCAGTGGAAAGTTTTAAAGTGAGAGCACACATGGACTTTCTCCTGGCAAGCTGGTGCAAACCTGAGGGTAAAAATGAAGCTGTAGACTTTGTTCGGACAGTTTGAAAATTCCCCTCAAAAGGATGCAAAACAGATTTTTTAAATTACAAGGTATCCCAGGACTGGAGCAATATAACATAGTAACATAGTAAATGACGGCAGATAAAGACCTGAATGATCCATCCAGTGTGCCCAACAAGATAAACTCATTTTACATGGTATGTGATTCTTTATATGTATAACCGAATTTGATTTGTCCTTGCCATTCTCTGGGCATAGGCCGTAGAAGTCTGCCCAGCACTCTTCTTGTACTAAAAGTTCTGACCCTAATATCGAAGCCCCTTAAAATTTACACTCCAGCCCATCCATATCTATTTAGTTACGATCAGGGTGTAGAGTGTGGAAGTCTGTCCAGCACTGGTTTTGCTTTCCAATTGACGGTGTTGCCACCCAATCTCCGCTAAGATTCCGTAGATCCATTCCTTCTAAACAGGATTCCTTTGTGTTTAACCCACGCATGTTTGAATTCCATTACCGTTTTCATCTCCATCACCTCCCGCAGGAGGGCATTCCACATATCCACCACCCTCTGCGTGAAAAAATACTTCCCGACATTACTCCTGAGTCTGCCCCCCTTCAACCTCAATTCATATCTTCTAGTTCTACCACCTTCCTGTCTCCATAAAATGTTTGTTTGTGGATTAATCAAATATTTGAATGTCTGAATCATGTCACCTCTTTGTCTCCTTTCCTCCAAGGTATACATGTTCAGGTCAGCAAGTCCCTCCTTGTACGGTTTGCAATGCAAATCCCATTCTATTTTTATAGCTTTTCTTTGCACCACTTCCAATCTTTTTACATCTTTAGAATCAGTGGTGTTATGATGGGCTGATAATGGGATTAGGGAGCTCATCTTCAGAGTTGTAAGGCTTTCGCTCACGCAAATAGCAGTGTTTATGTAAGTTCCCATTTAACAGTGAATTGGGATAGGGCAGGACTGTGAACCAGTAGAATACGGCACCAAAGATATGCGGCACATTTGTGATATGAATTCTATCCTAAGGCAAAATTAGGGGGCGCTAATGCTCGTTGCCCAAAATTGTGCCCGGCAAAGTGACAATTCAATTCAATTCTTGTATACCACTAATATCCTCTTTGCAGGGTTCAGTGAGGTGGTTAGTGCAGTGGACTTTGATCCTGGGGAACTGAGTTCGATTCCCACTGCAGCTCCTTGTGACTCTGGGCAAGTCACTTAACCCTCCATTGCCCCTGGTACAAAATAAGTACCTGAATATATGTAACCCGCTTTGAATGTAGTTGCAAAAACCCCAGAAAGGCGGTATATCAAGTCCCATTTCCCCTTCCCTTTACATTCTAGGTGCGACAAAAGCAGATAGTGTTAGTGTGAGGTATGAGAAACATTAGAGACCACTGGTGTAATGCATGAGACTAAAAACATTAAAGGAAAGGATAATGGATGATACTAGGAAGTATCGCTGCCTGATTTTAATTAGGAATATGTATTCCTATTATAAGGAAACAAGGCCTGTCCAGTCTGCCTATGCTCTCTTCCCACTACCATGCCATATATCCCACAGTCTTCCGTTTCACCCTTATCTTTTCACAACCGAGGGATCCTCCATTTATCCCATACTTTGCCTCTTTCTGACACTGTTTTATTCTCCAGTACAAGACAGCTCCAAGTAACTACCAGTCCTTCTGTGAACAAACAGTTGCTCTTTCTCAAATGTATATACAAAGGGCAATCCAAAAAAGTGTACGGAAATTTACAAAGTAATGCCTGAGTCTGTCCTCTTCTGAAGGTGCTTTTTCCTGAAACATGCTTGTTTCCTGTGCATTCATTTATTTATTGCATGTTGTTATATTCTACCTTTCCAAATCCATAAAATGGATAATGGCGTGACTCAATCAGATTTTCCCCACCCCCCTATCATTTCCCCATTTAAGGGTTCACTTTTCCCACTGTCAACTAGGTACTTTGCACAGGAAGATTTGAGCTAAAAACTAATAAGATCCGGCACCTTACCTAGGTATGCCTAAGTATGCGAAAGAACCAGTGATGCTGCCTTCAGTTTGTTCAGAGGCTTATTTCAGATCCATTAAAATGACTCAACCTAATGCTTTCCTCCCTAAAGCAAATTTAACTGTAGCATATGTCTCCTGAAACTGTGCCTAACAAGCGAGCTGGAGAATGCTGGCCTCCTCCATTCTGTTCCGTTTCCTTGCCTCGCACCGTGCGTCTGTGCGTTCCCCAATTTATTCTCTTCCTCTTGCCAAACTGCAGGACTGAGATCTCAGCTAGACGGGGCCAGCTGTGCTATTGTCGACATCTTACAAAATATAAAGGGTCACAGGCTGCGCCCGTTTCACTAGGACACTAGCGACAGCTGCACACTAGCCATCAGGGGATGACCATGGCATGTCCAGAGTTCAGAGTCCTCCAAAAAGTCAGAATAAATCTTCTCGTCATGTCCTTTGGGTTAGCAAGAATGATAAAGACCCATGTTAAGATGTCCTTTCTGGGCTGCTAAATAGGACCGCTGTAAATTCAGTCTAGCAATAAGATGGGGAGGGGGTTCCTCATTCAAAAGAATTTAAAACAAGGGAACCTGCAGCTGACAGAATTACCTAATGCCCAACTAGGGGTATTTCTCCCTCATAGCATTACCTTTCTTTTCCTCTTTGTGGTCAGTGTGATGGGAGTTTCCAGCTGTCACATGCTATGTCATATGGCCATCTGTCAAATGTGGAACCTTACAAAAAAAAAAATGTTCCCTTCAAAAGAAACAACAATTCTTGCCAAAACTTTCCAAGCAATTCCCTAACTAGGGTAAGCCCGGCTTCGGTCCCTTCTCATTAGCATTTGAAATGATTCCCCAGCACACAGATTAGTCTACTCATAACTGAAACTAGCAGTCTAAAGTTAGTTAAAAGGGAATTCATTTTTTAAGGGCCAAACAGTACTGTGGAAATACCAGAGGGGAAGAAATGCAATAGATAAGATAGACTAATGAGAAGAGGCACATGCCTGTATCTGTCGCTCGGAGAATATGCAGCTGGCTTTGAGGCTGTCTGTCTAAAGCTATATCACCAGTGTGCTGTTAATTATTTAAAGCAGAGAACAGGGGAAAGGACCGCCACATCTGTCACCCACACACATTGCAGGACCAGATGTGTTTATTCGCAACATATACTAACTAGCTACTTAATGGGTTAGAATCCTTAGCCAAAAGTTAATTAGGCAAACATATTAAACATCAGTCAATTTACATGACAGTGCTTTCCTTGTGTGCACTACAAGCGGTGGCAGAAGAGAGGTAAAGCGGGAACAGCCTGGAAGCTCAAGTGCAAAGTGCTGGGCAAAACCATGCAGAAGGTCACCAGCTTGAACTCTGGGGCTAGCGATGTCGCTCAGGCAGCATTCAAAGCCCTCGGGGGAGAGATAGGACCATCATGGTCGTTTTTTCCAAGTAGCTTGATACTGGCTTCTGGAAGGATCCCAGCTGTAGACCCTTAGCACAGGATGTCACTGCAATAACCAGACTAGGTATGCTATGGTAAGATAAAAGAATAAGGAAAAATTCCCTAAGTAGCCGTGACTGAAGGCTCATGGCACTGGATCCCAGTTCTGGATACGAGTGAGGCAGGAGTGTAAAGAATCAGAGGGAAAGTGTGAGATCATAAAGAAGCAGGAGTGGTGGGGACAAAGGCAAAAAGTTGAACACAAAACACAAACCTAAAAAACTCATTCAGAATATACTTCTGTTAGGCTTATAGATTCAGCATGTAAGCATGGCATTTACTGAACTGTTTTAGCTGCTGAATGTGGGAATTACTGTGCACAAATAGCTAATGTGACATCTTGACAATGTGCGATAATTTTCTGTTAAACAGCACAGGTGCAAGGGGACCTGGAATGGGCAAAGAGTGTGCCTTATAGGTAACTGGAAGGTAGTCACTATTGATTAACTGTTAAAGTGGAACCTCGAGAGGTGTCGCTAACTGCATCACATTATCTGCCATTCAGTTAGCATGCAATAAAGAAATTTCCTCTGGGTTAAATGAATGGCAAAAGCTGGGAGCACACTCAACAGTAAACACAGAGACCTTACAGTTACTGCATGTTAAATTTGGCAGTCAGTTCCCTGTAACTGCAAAAACTTACTACATTTTAATAAACAGGCTCCTTAGGAGTGTGGTTACCAACCTGGGCTACTGTTAAGATGGGTTATTTTACCATTAACTCGGGCTATTTTAGCACAGGTCCCATTTTATGAAATGAGACCTAGTGACTAAAAACTGGGGTTAATACAATTACGGACCGGTGGCTTTAATACACCTGTTTGTGAAGGTAATGGAGGGTTTGGTAGGAAAATAACTAATGGAATACATATCACACTTCTCCTTACTTCACTACACACAATCGGGATTTAGACCCAACTACAGTACTGAAACAGTTCTCATTACATTATTATCTAAATTCAGATAAGTCTTAAGCATGGGTAGGAAGATAATCTTACTGTGGTAGAACACATCTAATTTACAATTCTTTATGCAATGGGCATCTGCGGAGATGTTTACAAGTGGTTCATGGGGTTCCTCAAATCCAGAACATACAAATTTAAAATGGAGGGATCCACCTCTCCAGCCTGGTCCCCAGACTGTGGAGATCCACAGGGATCTCCAATATCTCCCATTCTCTTTAACATCATGATGGAACCCCTAGGTCACCTCCTAGAGGCTAAAGGATTGCTCTCTTATATACGCCGACAACATAACAATTTATCTTCCCTTTGAAACTCAAATTCAGGATATCTTTCCAACATTCAGTCACTCTTAGATCTCATGGAGAATTGGGAAACATCCTTCCATCTAAAATTAAACAGGGAGAAAACTAAATTTCTCATAATTTCTAGTCCTGACAACTTCCACAATCAGACCAGTTTTACCATCAATCAGACGAACTATCCATTGGAACATAATTTGAAAATTCTTGGGATCATCATCGACCAACTCCTATCATGTGATGGTCGAGTTAATTCCATAATAACCAAAACCTTTAGAACTTTATGGAAGCTGAAAAGAATCAGATCTCTCTTCCGGTTTTCTACTTTTCATTCCCTTGTACAAACATTAGTCATTTCACAATTGGATTACTGCAACTCACTCTATTTAGGGAATAAGGAATCCCAAATCAAAAAACTTCAAACTACTCTAAATACTGCTGCTAGTCTCATATGCAAAGCTTCAAAATTTCATACAGCATCCCCACTATTATCTAAATTACACTGGCTACCAATCAAAGCCAGAATCATCTTTAAAACATGTATACTCATCTACAAAATTATCTATGGAATGAGCCCAGATTACATGATAGAGCTCATAGATTTACCTACCTTCAATATGTCTTCTAGATCAAGAAAATATCTCATACTACATTTTCCTAGCTATAAAAACATCAGATATAAATCCACATTGAACAGAGATTTCTCATATACAGGTTCAAAATGGTGGAACTCCATCCCTAGTGAGATAAAAAGGATTACCAACTAGCTAATATTTCACAAATTCTCAAAGCATTCCTTTTAAACATATTTTTGCATTGTTAGACAATGAGCTAAACAGCAAATATTATGATACCTTTATTTGTTTGTTGTTTTCAAAATCTCACTGTTTATGTTTCTTCATACTTGTAAAAATATATTACTACTACTTATGTGTTTCTAGTCTTAATTATTGTAAGGCACAAAATTAACAATAATAATTAACATTTGGATTATGTGGGATATAAGCACCAATAAATAAATAATAGTAAAATAACAGGTCTTAACACTAACTCGCGCTGATCACTTCCTCCCTTGACGTGCTTAAAACATAAGTAGTACGCCTTTTTAGCCTTTTATAAATCTATAGTAGTTTTTTGCAGAACACATTTAAACAATAAACCACATTTCACTTACTAAGATGTTTCCTTAAATGTCTGATCGTCATAAGTACATAAGTATTGCCATACTGGGAAAGACCAAAGGTCCATCAAGCCCAGCATCCTGTTTCCAACAGTGGCCAATCCAGGTCACAATATACCTGGCAAGATCCCAAAAAAGTACAAAACATTTTATACTTCTTATCCCAGAAATAGTGGATTTTCCCCAAGTCTATTCAATAACGATCTATGAACTTTTCCTTTAGGAAGTCGTCCAAACCTTTTTTAAACTCCGCTAAGCTAACCGCCTTTACCAGATTCTCTGGCAACGAATTCCAGAGTTTCATTACAGGTTGAGTGAAGAAAAATTTCTCCGATTCGTTTTAAATTTACTGCATTGTAGCTTCATCGCATGCCCCCTAGTCCTAGTATTTTTGGAAAGCATAAACAGATGCTTCACATCTACCCATTCAACTCCACTCATTATTTTATAGACCTCTATCATATCTCCCCTCAGCTGCCTTTTCTCCAAGCTGAAGAGCCCTAGCCGCTTTAGCCTTTCCTCATAGGGGAGTCGTCCCATCCCCTTTATCATTTTTGTCGCCCTTCTCTGCATCTTTTCTAATTCCACTATTTCTTTTTTGAGATGTGGCGACCAGAATTGAACACAATATTCGAGGTGCGGTCGTACCATGGAGAGATACAAAGGCATTATAACATCCTCATTTTTGTTTTCCATTCCTTTCCTAATAATACCTAACATTCTATTTGCTTTCTTAGCTTAAGCAGCACACTGAGCAGAAGGTTTCAACGTATCCTCAACAACGACACCTAGATCCCTTTCTTGGTCCGTGACTCCTAACATAGAACCTTGCATGACCTAGCTATAATTAGGGTTCCTTTTTCCCACATGCATCACTTTGCACTTGCTCACATTAAACATCAACTGCCATTTAGATGCCCAGTCTCCCAGTCTCGTAAGGTCCTCTTGTAATTTTTCACAATCCTCCTGCAATTTAACGACTTTGAATAACTTTGTGTCATCAGCAAATTTAATTTCCTCACTAGTTACTCCCATCTCTAGGTTATTTATAAATAGGTTAAAAAGCAGCGGTCCCAGCACAGACCCCTGGGGAACCCTACTAACTACCCTTCTCCATTGAGAATAATGGCCATTTAACCCTACTCTCTGTTTTCTATCTTTTAACAAGTTTTTAATCCACAATAGAACACTACCTCCTATCCCATGACTCTCCAGTTTCCTCTGGAGTCTTTCATGAGGTACTTTGTCAAATGCCTTCTGAAAATCCAGATATACAGTATCAACCGGCTCACCTTTATCCACATGTTTGTTCACCCCTTCAAAGAAATGTAGTAGATTGGTGAGGCAAGATTTCCCTTCACTAAATCCATGTTGATTTTGTCTTATTAATCCATGCTTTTGAATATGCTCTGTAATTTTGTTCTTAATAACAGTCTCTACCATTTTGCCCGGCACCGATTTCAGACTCACTGGTCTATAATTTCCCGGATCTCCTCTGGTACCTTTTTTTAAAATCGGCGTTATATTGGCCACCCTCCAATCTTCCGGTACCACGCTCAATTTTAAGGATACATTACATATTTCTAACAATAGCTCCCCAAGCTCATTTTTCAGTTCTATCAGTACTCTGGGATGAATACCATCCGGTCCAGGAGATTTGCTACTCTTCAGTTTGTAGAACTGCCCCGTTTACAGAGAATTCAATAAGTTTCTCCAACTCGTCAGCTTCGAATACCATTTCCGGCACCGGTATCCTACCCAAATCTTCCTCGGTAAAGACAGAAGCAAAGAATTCATTTAACCTCTCCGCTACGGCTTTGTCTTCCCTGATTGTCCCTTTTACTCCTCGGTCATCTAGCGGTCCAACCGATTCTTTTGCCAGCTTCTTGCTTTTAATATACCTAAAAAAAAATTTTACTATGTGTTTTTGCCTCCAACGCAATCTCTTTTTCGAAGTCCCTCTTAGCCTTCCTTATCAGCACTTTGCATTTGACTTGACATTCCTTATGCTGTTTCCTATTATTTTCAGTCGGTTCCTTCTTCCATTTTCTGAAGGATTTTCTTTTAGCTCTAATAGCTTCCTTCACCTCACTTTTTAACCTTGCCAGCTGTCGTTTGGTCTTCCGTCCTCCTTTTTTAATACACGGAATATATTTGGCCTGGGCTTCCAGGATGGTGTTTTTGAACAGCATCCATGCCTGATGTAAATTTTTGACCCTTGCAATCGCTCCTCTAAGTTTTTTTTTCACCGTTCTTCTCATTTTATCATAGTCTCCTTTTTTAAAGTTAAATGCTAACGCATTTGATTTCCTATGTATACTTACTTCAAAGCTAAAATCAAATCCGATCATATTATGATCACTGTTATCAAGCGGCCCCAGCACCATTACCTCCCGCACCAGATCATGTGCTCCACTAAGGACTAGGTCTAGAATTTTTCCTTCTCTCGTCGGCTCCTGTACCAGCTGCTCCATAAAGCTGTCCTTGATTTCATCAAGGAATTTTACCTCCCTAGCGTGCCCTGATGTTACATTTACCCAGTCAATAACGGGGTAATTGAAATCACCCATTATTATCATGTTGTTCAGTTTGTTTGCGTCCCTAATTTCCTTTAACATTTCTGCATCCATCTTTTCATCCTGGCTAGGTGGACAGTAGTACACTCCTGTCACTATCCTTTTCCCATTTACACATGGAATTTCAATCCACAGTGATTCCAAGAAGTGTTTTGTTTCCTGCAGAATTTTCAATCTATTTGATTCAAGGCTCTCATTAATATACAATGCTACCCCTCCACCAATTCGAACCACCCTATCACTACGATATAATTTGTGCCCCAGTATGACAGTGTCCCATTGGTTATCCTCCTTCCACCAGGTCTCAGAGATGCCTATTATATCTAATTTTTCATTTAGTGCAATAAATTCTAACTCTCCCATCTTATTTCTTAGGCTCCTGGGATTCACATATAGACATTTCAAACTATGTTTGTTGTTCCTATTTAAATCATGCTTAGTACTTGACAGTATTAATTTGCAATCTTTTGTCTGATTTTTATTTCTATTTAAGGACACCTGATCTACTATGGTCTCATTTGCAACCTCACTATCAGGATACTCTATCTTCCCTGTTTTGGTGATATCTTTGAAAGATGCCTTATCCCGAACCATGCGCTTTTGAGCGACTGTCGGCCTTCCCCCCATTTCTAGTTTAAAAGCTGCTCTATCTCCTTTTTAAATGCCGATGCCAGCAGCCTGGTCCCACCCTGGTTAAGGTGGAGCCCATCCTTTTGGAATAGGCTCCCCCTTCCCCAGAATGTTGCCCAGTTCCTAACAAATCTAAAACCCTCCTCTCTGTACCATCGTCTCATCCACACATTGAGACTCCGGAGCTCTGCCTGTCTCTTGGGCCCTGTGCGTGGAACGAGTAGCATTTCAGAAAATGCTACCCTAGAGGATCTGGATTTGAGCTTTCTACCTAAGAGACTAAATTTGGCTTCCAGAACCTCTCTCCCACATTTCCCTATGTCATTGGTACCCACATGTACCAAGACAGCCAGCTACTCCCCAGCACTATTTAAAGTCCTATCTAGGTGACGCGTGAGGTCCACCACCTTCGCACCAGGCAGACAAGTCACCAGGCGATCCTCCCATCCACCAGCCACCCAGCTATCTATATGCCTAATGATCGAATCACCAACTACAACAGATGTCCTAACCTTTCCCTCCCGGTCAGCACTTGGAGACATATCCTCAGTGCAAGAGGATAGTACATCCCCTGGTGGGCAGGTCCTGGCTACAGGAGTACTTCCTACTTCACCAGGGTGATGCTCTCCTTCTAGGAGACCTCCCTCCTCCAAGGTAGCACAAGGGCTACCAAACTGGAGGTGGGACTTCTCTACAACATCCCTGTAGGTCTCCTCTATGTACCTCTCTGTCTCCCTCATCTCCACCAAGTCTGCTACTCTAGCCTCAAGAGAATGGACACATTCTCTGAGAGCTAGGAGCTCTTTGCATTGGGCACACACATATGACATCTCACCAACTGGGAGATAATCATACATGTGACACTCAGTGCAAAAGACTGGACAGCACCCCTCTCGCTGCTGGACTGCTGACTCCATCTTAGTGTTTTTGAGTTTTTAAATAATTCAAAACTTGCTAAGGTATTAAGGATATTAGCCTAAAATAAAGGTGTCTTTTAGTTTATGTGGAGGGGCATAATCGAATGCGAACGCCCATCTCCATGGGCGTCTATCTCCGAGAACGGGTACGTGAAGGGGCAGGACAAACCGTATTTTCAAAAAATAATGGGTGTCCATCTTTTTTCCGATAAAACGGTTTGTGCCAGTCAAATGCATCGGATTTGTGCGGGTTTGAGCTGGGCTGTATCGTTTTTCAGCGATAATGGAAACTGAAGGCGCCCAGCTCAAAAACGAAAAAATCCAAGGCATTGGGTCATGGGAGGGGCCAGGATTCATAGTGCACTGGTCCCCCTCACATGCCAGGGCACCAACCAGGCACCCTAGGGGGCACTTGTAACAATTTAAAAAAAGTTTACTACCTCTGAAGTCCATAGCTCCCTTCCCTTGGGTGCTGAGCCCCCCAAAACCCACTCCCCACAACTCTACACCATTACCATAGCACTTATGGCTGAAGGGGGGCACCTACGTGTGGGTACAGTGGGTTTTGGGGGCAGTTTGGAGGGCTCCCATTTACCACCACAAGTGTAACAGGTAGGGGGGATGGGCCTGGGTCCACCTGGGTGAAGTCCACTGCACCCACTAACAACTGCTCCAGGGACCTGCATACTGCTGTGATGGAGCTGGGTATGACATTTGAGGCTGGCATACAGGCTGGAAAAAAAAAGTTTTTTAAATTGTTTTTTTTTTTTTGGTGGGAGGAGGTTAGTGACCACTGGGGGAGTCAGGGGTGGTCATCCCTGATTCCCTCCGGTGGTCATCTGGTCATTTAGGGCACTTTTTTGGGACTTGTTCGTAAATAAAAAGACTCCCAAAAAAGTGACCCAAATTCGCTCTAAAAACGCCTCTCTTTTTTCGATTATCGGCCGAGGACACCCATCTCTCCTCAGCCGATAAACACGCTCCAGTCCCGCCTTCACCATGCCTCCGACACGCCCCCGTCAACTTTGGCCATTTCCACGACAGATTGCAGTTGAAGTTGCCCAAAATTGGCTTTCAATTATACCGATTTGGGCGCCCACGGGAGAAAGACGCCCATCTCCCGATTTGGGTCGAAATATGGGCGTCTTTCTCTTTCGAAAATAAGCTGGATAGTATATTGTATGATTTATTTAGTGTTTCCTTCTTAGATGGTAATGAAATGTATTTAAAATTCTATAAGAGCACTCCTTGCTTGTTACCCTAATTACAATAACTGACTATAAATGAAGAGTTGTCCTAGGGGTGGGCGGAAGACTAAACTACATCCTGCAGTGCCTACTAGATTCTATCTGTTAATGCTGTGGTACGAAGTTTTTAAAACTAAGTGGAAAAGACTATGGAGATTAGTTGATAAAATTGCTTTTTATATTTTTATTTTGCCTAACACTAACCTACAATTCCTCCTTTAAACCCCAGTCTTTTAAATTCCCAAAGCACAAAGCAAAATAGTGTTTACTTACCAGAGAAATGTCCTCTTCTCTCGGAACTTCTCAGAAAGAAAGTTCAGTGGGACCTTTCCTCTTTATATAGTTTTGAATCTAAGGGGCCTTTTTTAAACAGGCTCTTTGAAGCTGACTCAGCAACCTATGCAAATATTCTACTTGCCTACACCTTATTTAACACTTAATTGAGGTCGCTGGATGAGCTACCTCTCCAGCAGCCAAGGAACAGAAAATAACTGCCTTTTAGAACAAGAGTTTTTGGCTGTTTAGTTTCTACCTCTAGAAAAGGTTTCAATTTAAAACTATGGGAAAAATGCCTATTTCTAGAGAAAATTTCCATTTAAAACTATGGGAAAAGGGTTTGTACACCACGGCAACTAGTTAATGATGCTTGATTTTCTCTCTCACTCATTTTATTCCCCCCTTAATACTAAACTAGGTCCTGCTTGCTTCCCCCCCCCCCCCCCCTCTCTCTCTCTCTCTCTTTTTATTCCCCCTTACTACTAAACTAGATCCTGCAGTGCCTGCTAGATTCTATTTGTTAATGCTGTGGTACAAAGTTTTTAAAACAAAGTGGAAAAGACTATGGAGATTAGTTGATAAAATTGCTTTTTATATTTTTATTTTGCCTAACACTAACCTACAATTCCTCCTTTAAACCCCAATCTTTAAGTTCCCAAAGCACAAAGCAAAATAGCGTTCACTTACCAGAGAAATGTCCTCTTCTCTCGAAACTTCAAAGATTTGAGAGATAAACCAGCTGATATTTAGCCTGTGAGATGCAGCCTGCCTAAGTGCCACGATTGGCGCTGAACCTGGATATTCAATGTCGAGCCATTTCCGGTGACCGGCATCGACTATCCGGGTTTCTTTTGGTGGTTCAGACTTAACCGGTTATGTCAGTATTCAGCGGAGGCCGGTTAAGTTTATAGCGACTGCTATTTAGATGGACCGATTTGGCCGCTAAACTTAGCTGGCCAGCATTTGAATATTAGCGGTTAGCTATGCTATTTAACTAGCCAGGAGACATTCCTGACTGGTTAAATAGTGCTCAATATCGGCCAGTCTGACTTTATGGTGAGAATGCTAAAATGAAAATGTAAAACCATCTAGGAACGTAAAACCTTTGAAGTTAAAATAATGAAATATTTTGACACCCACCAGACAGGACTTAAAGATTCGGGTTTCCTATCACATTATAAACCCCAAATTATAATGCTTTCTCATCCACTGATCACCCATTCATCTCTCCCTGTTTTTCAACCCCCACCCTTGACCGCCACCCACTCCTACCTTTCCCCACGAGACGGTCATTGGAATGCTTTTATGTTTCACATATACATTCTGATATATATGATCATTTGCTCATTTCTGATCTGAAGAAGAAGGTATTGCCTTTGAAAGCTAATCCAAAAATGTTTTAAGTTAGTCTAATAAAAAAAGGTTATCATCTTATGGTATCGTCTTTTCTTTCGTTTGATTCTATTCATTACCTTTAAAAATGGACTACAATGGCTACCCTATCACTTCCCTCAGAGATAATCAGTTAACTGCTGTTGTACACTCACTGGATCAAAGAGTCTCTAAATAGTCTTTTATAGCATGTAACCTAACCTATTCCCTCGCCCTTCACCCTGAGGACATTAACACTAGCACTGCACTTTGACTGTACAGTGAACCTAGAGATGTTGCTGACCTGTTGACTTGAATGTAGCCACACAAAATGTACGCACCCAGAGATCAAGTTCAAAAGCAACGCAGAGACACCATTCTTCTGTATCACTCAACACCATGAGAACATGCTCCATGTCCAAGTGAGGGGCATTGATTTGGGACAATGGCCAATAAATTGTCTTAACTGGGGTCAATCTTAATGGGAAAATACAGAGGATGAGATGAATCTTGTCACCATGTGCCAAGTATATCAGAGAACTGGCCAGTTGACCTTGTCACCTTGAGAACTATGTGTAGGGCACAGGGTCACTCAAACACTGGGAGGAGGCTGTTTAAGCACAATTCAGCAGTTAAAATATGGAAAATGCTGCCAGCTGAGACAATTCTGCTCAGCAAAGCAAGCTCTTTGAAAGTTAAATAGAATGCGGTCCGAGAGGCTATTTGCTATTCTTGGACATTCGGAGTTATTGATCCAGTACTTTGGATTCATTGCCTTTATGGAGAGAACTCTTTTTAACCCGGGCAGCATAACAGGCTGAGATTCTACTGGCTTTCACCTCCATCAATGAACATGCCCATTTTCTTTCTTTCTTTTTACATTATTTTGAAATTTAACAACATTACCTACATGCTATAAAGAAACAAATCTGAAATGTAATCACAGTAGACAAAAAGGAAACAAAGAAAATCTCAGCCCACCAACTGTGGAGAAGAAATTCAAAGGCAAACATAATAAAGAAAAAAGAAATCCTAACAGCAGGCCCCCTTTAATAATACATTCAAAGACACCCTGACTTTGAAGGTGTCTGTTTTCAACCAATATGATTACTATAGGACATGAAAGCCAGATGTGCGAAAGGGTTTTCCCATTTTGCATCTATAGAAAGAAAGCTCAATCCATACCCCCCTAAATAATCATTACGAAATTATTATTATTATTATTATCATTATTATTATTGTCGTGTCTTCATTTGTGGCACATCACAACCAATGTTTTTTTTAATTCTTTATTTATAATTTCAAAATTTTACATCACAAGAAAAACTTGTTACAGAAAAAACAGACCCAAAATAAACATTAGGATAAAATATCCAAAGAAAACTTTTATAATCATATATTGTATGTCTTCTTTAAATCACAAATAAGCAGATAAAGGGGGGCATGAAACAGAAATGGGGAATCAAAACAGGTATAATTTAAGGAAAAAGCTTAACACGCATTTTCTCACCTATTACAAATGCTTCTAATCAGTTGTTAGCTTTCGCAGGTAGTTTCCTTGAATCCAGAAACACTCTTAATTGCTCTGGCTGAAAAAATATGTATTTTAATCCTTGATATTTCGAAACACACTTACTAGGGTAATTCAGATAGTACGAAGCACCTATATCTAAAGTTTCCTTTCTCATACTCAGAAACAATTTCCTAAGTTCTTGTGTCTGCTTTGTCACATCTTGATATATTCTTACTGTTTTACCATAAAACAATTCATTCATTTTTCGAAAGTATATTTTTTTTAACGCTTCAATATCCTGTTGGAAAACTAATTGAACAAATAATGTCATTCTTTCAGACTGTTCGGATAAAGAAACTTCCAACAGTTCAGATATATTCAAATTTCCTTCCAAGATTTCTTTTCCTGAGGAATTTTTGTTTTGAATGTAGTAAACTTTATTCACCGGAGGTAAAGTTTCAGGGGAATATCTCAAAACTTCAATCAAGTATTTTTTAAAGACTTCCAGTGGTGATATTCCTATCTCTCTTGGGAAATTTAAGATACGCAAATTAAGTCTCCGATTATGGTTTTCAATTTGTTCAATCCTTCTTTTAATTATAAGTTTATCTTTAATCATTTCTGAGGATAAATCTTGTAGTTTTTTAACATCTTGTTTAATCTCCATAGTTTGTGTAGAGAAATCTGTTCTAATATTCGCCAGAGATTCAGAAAAAGTGTTCATGGTACTCACAAGTGTAGAAATTTCCTTTGTGGATTTCTCTACGGTAGCTGCCAACAATCCAAATGCTCTCCAACGACACCGTTCCCGAAGCTGCTTTCAATAGCTTCAATTCAACGCCGGAACTCAAAGGTTCCAGCTCACCTGCACATACCACCTTTCCAGTACCTTCGATCGAGGTAGTCCCAGCAAACACTCCGGTTTCGGGTAGTCCTCTCTGGTTCTGGCGGCTGTCGGGAGGGAGCGGCGGATGAAGCGCCGGAGGTGAAAGAGTAACATCCAGGTCCAAGTCCTCAAGGTTTTCCCCTGCCTTGAGGACAGCCGGACCCCTCACGGCGTCCTGGGTGGAAATTCGCGAGGTGTACCTTTCAATCGACGCCTGACAAGGGGAAGAGGTCCGGGTTGTCAAAGCTTCTCCTCGGACCGTTCCCTTTCTTTTTGTATGGGGCATCGTAGGAAAAATTTCTTTAGTCGGCGTCGATACAGGAAAGGCTCTATCCTTGTTCAACTGCGTGTCGCCATCTTGACACGCCCCCCCCCCCCCCCCCCCCCACAACCAATGTTGACTGGTTTTAAATCCATTAATTCGAGTCCTACCCAAGTACCTGGGAGTCATAGAGAAATCGATGCAAACTGCATGCAGTTCCTAGTAGGGTAGTTTTTTGCAAAACTAGCAGGGTTATCTGTTTTCAATGTCAATAATGAGAAGAGGTGCTGTCATTAGGATTGACTGCTATAATCTTTGCACCGTTTGCTGTTTTTACAGTAACAGTAGCAGCACAGAGCTTGTGTTAAAAAAAAGCTTGGGTATCAAATAGATTGTTTCAGCATTTTGTGTTCACCTCATACAAGTACACTGGGCTTGTTGTTAGGACCCCTGATGCAGGCAGTATAGCCGAAACACAGCCGCTATGTGTGATTAGACAAACTCGTCAAGAGATTTTGCGCATTTTTATCATATCTATGTGAACTGATACCAATAAAATAACTTCTTTTGTGAAGACACTTCTGACGGTATTCTGATCATCTTTGGCCATCTCCACTGTTTTTCTGTTGCACTTCAAGGCGTGGAGTTTTGTCCCTCTTTTTTTGTTCTGTTTATTTTTAAAGTATTTTGGAAGTCCAGTGGGTATTCTTTCAAGAGCACAAATCACAATTGATATCATCGTTGATCTTTTCATCCAAAGTTTTTCCACTTCAATTTGTAACTTGAGGTATTTTGTTATTTCTTTCCAGTTCTGTTACCAGGCATTGCTCTACCTATAAACCATACGTTCTTCTTTTCTATGACTGTGATGTCGGGAATCTTGGGCTCCAAGTGCCTGTCAGTTTGAATTTTAAAGTCTCACAAGATCTTGGCCTGCTCATTTTCTATAACCTTTTCAATAGTATGATCCCAAAAGTTGTTTGCCACAGTAAAACTATTTTTTTTCAGAGAGGTCGCAATGGATTAATTTAGTCATACAATTATGGTGTGGATTAATAGTCAGTTTGGGTAGTCTGCTACAGGCACAGATTAGATAGTCCACCGTTACATCGTTGACTTAATCAGCCTTTGTTGTCATTGGAAATTTTTTCAATCTTAGCTTTCATGCTGCTCTTTGTGATCTTGGGCAAGTCACTTAACCCTCCACTGCCTCAAGTACAAACGTAGGACACTGTTTACTAAGTCACACTACACTAAAATTTTTAGCACTTCCTAAAAATTAGCACGCGCTAACGCTAAAGACACCCATAGGAATATATGGGTGTCTCTTCTGTTAGCGTGCGCTAAAAGCACTAGCGCACCTTAGTAAACACGGCCCTTAGGTTGTAAGCCCTCCTGGGATAGAGAAATACCCAGTGAATATAACCCACCTTGAGCTACTACTGAAATACCCAGTGAATATAACCCACCTTGAGCTACTACTGAAAAATGTGTGAGCAAAATCCAAATAAATAAATAAATTAAATAACATTTGTTTATAATGCCAAGATCACTCCTTCAGTTTCTTGTTTATGTGCTTCAGTTTTCAGCCATTGTCATAACCGATTGTTGTCATATTTTCTATCAATATCTATTTAATCATTTATTTATAATTTTTCATTTTACAAGGGTCACTTGCAAACAGTAATACAGAGATGACTGTACATTAATACAATATTAGAGGAAAACAATCTCAACTAGATAAATGGATTATATACAATCTTTCTCTTTCTTAGACCACAAAATAAAACAGGGAGAGTGAAACAAGACAAGGAGATCAATTAAACAACAGTAAACAAAGAAAATGTGGTATTAACCTGATTATCCCCAGTTATTATTTATCTGAATCATTATTCCACATTGATCGTCTGGTTGGCTTCTTCAAACCCAAGACGGTGTACAGTCAATTAATTTCGTTGGAAACATACTTAGAGGCATATTTTCAAAGCACTTAGCCTTCCAAAGTTCCATAGGTTTCTATGGAACTTTGGAAGGCTAAGTGCTTTGAAAATATGCCTGTTTTTGTCCAATATTAGTGGAAATAATACACCTGATTTCATTTTTTTCTCTTTTAAAAAACCAGAAATTATTTACCAATACAAACACTTGAATCTCTAATCCAATTCCCACTGATTAAGGTAATCCCAGTTTCACAGGCTTCACTCCTTTTGAATTAATATACTAAGAGGAATCATTTCAGAGGAAAAAACATTAGGAGTCATACCCAGAACTCTGGGAAAACAACAATCTCGATATTAATCATCTGTAATAATATTCATTTTGTTCAAATTTTTCTGGTCTATTAGCATTTTCAAAGTCTTAACCGGTTCTATCAATATCTATTATGTATGGGCTTTGCAGTGGCTTGGTTTTCCCGTGGCTGAGCCTCCACTCTGTTTCTTGCTTTTATATCCTAATTCTGGTTCTGATGTTTCCAGCAATTTTTCTGTGCAAATTTTAACAAGTGTTCTTTGCTTTTTCGTAATATTCAGGCCTTATGACTGTTGTTGTTGTTGTTGTTGTTGTTATTATTATTATCAGCACTAGTTCATGGTTTTCTAAAGCACACAGCCATAAAAGATTACCTACAACATAATACAATCCAAAATTGAACAATTTTATTGAAAAATACTTAAATCCCATAAATATCATTATAAAATGTCTGTGCAGTTGTTGGAGCCATACCCCATCTTCATATCACAGAGAACTCTTACACAAAATTATTCACTAGTAAGTAGTAGTAGGCTTGGAGCCTGTGTTTTGCAAGTTTGGAGGCAATGTGTTTTGCTGAGCACTTGGACTGTGGAAATTATCTTTGCAACTTCCCCCATTCAACAACAACTTCAGTTAAGTCCTGGAACAGTGGAACAATGTGAAATTATGCACTGCTATTTGAGGACTTTGCAATGATGACATCGGTACACTGACTGACCTTGGGACAGGTGCAACGATTGCTTCACAGCTTGTTGGGATGGACTTTGTAGTGAATAATTTTGTGTAACTAAGTTCTCTGTGATATGAAGATGGGGTATGGCTCCAACAACTGCACAGTCATTTTATATTGATATTTATGGGGAATGATGGTAGGTGGAATTTACTAAAACTTTCTATGAAAAACCTATTTTACAAGCAGAAAAGGACTTTTTATAAAATTGTGCTATCGCATTCATGTGTAAAAAGTCTGCACATAGACTGTGCCTACTTTTGTGATCTTAGTAGACCGCAAATGGCTTCCAACAACTTTTAGGATTAAGATTAGGCGTGTCCTTATTTGGCAGCTCAACCCCTAATGGTATTGTCATGAGAATAGTTAGGAGTCAGGGGAACCATTTTGAACTAGGTCAGGAATATTCAAGATTCAAGTTTATTGAAGACTTTCTATCCTGCCCAACAGAACAAGCCATCTGGGTGGCATACAATCAAAAAAAAGAGAGGAATAAAGAAGAGAAGAGAGGACATATATTTAAAAAAACATAAATACAATAGGAATGAGGGGTACTCCAATTCGTATAGGAAAATGGGGGGGGGGGGGGACAAAGGTCAAAACATTAAGAAGGGATAACTGTTTAGCTGGTAATGTTCAGCCTCAACGGGGATTAAGTGAAGGCACCTTGGAAAAGAAATGTCTGTAGCTCTACTTTGAAGCAAGAGAGAGAGAGAGATTTATCTAAGATGTGATAGCAGAGTGCTCCATAGTTTTGGAACTTGATAGGAAAATATTGTATGTCTGTGTTCATGAAAGATTATGCGGTGAGTTGGAACTGCCAAGAGATTGAGTTGTGACGATCTCAGGGGGCATGATTGATGCAGTGGTGTAGCCACAGGTGGGCCCGGGTGGGCCATGGCCCACCCACTTAGGGCTCAGGCCCACCCAACAGTAGCACATGTTTAGCAGTAGCTGATGGGGATTCCAAGCTGTACTAGCTGAAGGCTTCCCCCTCATGGTATTGAAAATGGTTTGCTCCACGATACTGGCATCTGCGAATGCTCTGTTTTCAGCACATGCCAGCTGCAGACTGCCAAGGTGGAGAGAAACATTTTCCCACCAGCTTAGATATTTTTTGGGGGGAGGGGGAGAACACTTGGTGCCCACCCACTTCTTGCCTAGGCCCACCCAAAATCTGCTGTCTGGCTACGCCCCTGCAGTGATGTGATCAAATTTTTTTAGATGAAAGAGGATTCTGATAGTAGTGTTTTGGACCAGCTGTTCAGGGGTTCTTCTTCCCTCCCACTAGCCACCAGGGACCCCCAGTAAGAGCTAGAGGTGGGGGGTTTCTTTGCAAATGCTGAGAGCTGTCAGGGTGGGAAGTTATCCTTACTGATTTTTTTTTTTTGGGGGGGGGGGGTCAAGGTGATGCAAGCTGTTATTGCAAAAGTTGGGAGGAGTTGGGGTGGGGTTTATCCTTGCTGATGGAATTCAGGGGTGAAGGGGTTACCCTTACCGCTGTCAGGAGATGTCAGGGGTTATTCTTACCAATGTCGAGGGGTGTCAGTGGATGGGGGTTACCCTGGCAGATTTTGTGGAATGTAGAAAGCTGGGGGCTACCCTTGGAGATATCAGGATTAAGATGTTTTTAGAGAGCTATTTGGGGTGTGTTCTTTTTAGATGCAGTAGTCCCTTAGGGCCAGATCCAGTAAATGGCAACAAAGTCAGGCACCATTAAGATCTGCACTAAGTGCCAATTCTATAAAGGTCTCATAGCGCTAAACAACCTTTACAGAATAGCGCTTAGAGCGGTTTCCCATGCCCAATTTCAGGTGTGAGGACTTACGCATGCTGAAACCAGGTGTAAATCTTCGCGCTCAACTGATGACAGTCGGGCACAGAAATCCAAGTATTCTATAACATGGTGCCTAATTTCCAGGAATGCCCCTGACCCACTCATGCCCCTCCCATGGACACAGCCCCTTTTTGAATGCACATTATGAAATTTAGGGTCACATGCTATAGAATAAGTTGTAGTTTCCGCATGCATCTGGGATCCACTCCAAAATTAGAGCATTCAACTTTGGGCAACCTTTATGGAGTCCAGGGGTTAGCATATTGCAGTAGCAAATGCATTTTCCTCCTCCTTTTATAACAGGTCGCCTTAAGTTAGGCATCTGTGTGCACGCTTAAGTTATACAACACCAGCACTTTTGCATATCACTGTTACAATTACGTGCATACGTGCTAGTTGGTCGCTAAGCTGTATTCTATCCTTCCGATATTCAGCCGGCGGTAGGCAGTAAAGTTAGCTGCCGCCACTGGTGCTGACCCCGGATATTCAATGGCAGGCCATTTCTGGTGACCTGTATTGAATATCTGGGGTTGTTTGGCTGGCTCTAACTTCACCAGCTATGTGAATAGTCAGCACTGGCCGGTTAAGTTAATAGCGGGCAAAGATATGTTTATTTGTTACATTTGTATCCCACATTTTCCCACTTATTTGCAGGCTCGATGTGGCTCACATAATACCGGAAAGGCGTTTGCAGAGTCCGGTGTGAACAAATACAAGGTGATGTTGTGGTAAGATGAAGTTTATATGGCAGAGCCACGAAAAGAATCGTAGATTGGAGGAGTAGAGTTATGTTCATTACATGCTTTAGTTTTCTTGTGTAGCCAAGGTCAGGCATTTGTTGTCCAATTTGCCCGCTAAACTTAACCAACCAGTGCTTGAATATTTGCGGATAGCCGGCTGTATCATGCGATAGAGCCGGTAAGCCGCTATGCAGTAAGTGCTGATATTCAGCGGAGACAACTGGCTGTTCTCATGCTGAATATTAGCACTATTTAACCATCCAGGAGCCTTCCCTGGTTGGCTAAATAGTGATGAATATCAGGTCCTAACACTTTAGCACACAAGGCGCTTAGGGCCAGATTCTATATATGGCACCTAGATTTGCGTGCCGAAATCTAGGTGCATTCTAAAACTATGCACGTAACTTAATTGGCTTAACAACCAAATCAGCATTTTAAACAGCACTTAAGGGACCCTTTTACAAAGGCACAGGAGGGCCTATGCACGTACAGTGCGCGCCAAATCGGAATTACTGTCTGGCTAGTGCGTGAGCTGGGCGGTAATTCCGAATTTGGGTGGCGATAAGGGTCTCAGGCTGAAAATGGACATGCGCTGGTTTCAATTTTAGTGCACGTCCATTTTCTGGCCCCTTACATAGTAACATAGTAGATGACGGCAGAAAAAGACCTGCACGGTCCATCCAGTCTGCCCAACAAGATAAACTCATATGTGCTAGTTTTTTGTGTATACCTTACCTTGATTTGTACCTGTCTTTTTCAGGGCACAGACCATATAAGTCCGCCCAGTACTATCCCCGCCTCCCAACCACCAGCCCCGCCTCCCACCACCGGCTCTGGCACAGACCGTATAAATCCGCCCAGTACTATCCCCGCCTCCCAACCACCAGCCCTGGCACAGACCGTATAAGTCTGCCCAGCACTAGCCCCGCCTCCCAACCGTCTCTGCCACCCATTCAAGGCTAAGCTCCTGAGGATCCCTTCCTTCTGAACAGGATTCCTTTATGTTTATCCCACGCATGTTTGAATTCCGTTACCGTTTTCCTCTCCACCACCTCCCGCCGGAGGGCATTCCAAGCATCCACCACCCTCTCTGTGAAAAAATACTTCCTGACATTTTTCTTAAGTCTGCCCCCCTTCAATCTCATTTCATGCCCTCTTGTTCTACTGCCTTCCCATCTCCGGAAAAGGTTCGTTTGCGGATTAATACCTTTCAAATATTTGAACGTCTGTATCATATCACCCCTGTTTCTCCTTTCCTCCAGGGTATACATGTCCAGGTCAGCAAGTCTCTCCTCATACGTCTTGTAACGTAAATCCCATACCATCCTCGTAGCTTTTCTTTGCACCGCTTCAATTCTTTTTACATCCTTAGCAAGATACAGCCTCCAAAACTGAACACAATACTCCAGGTGGGGCCTCACCAACGACTTGTACAGGGGCATCAACCCTTAGAAAAAGGTCCTTTTTCCTAGATGTGGTAAAAAAAATGGCCCAGTGCGCACCCAAAAAATGTGCTCGCATTACCGCAGGCCACTTTTTACCGCTGCTTAGTAAAAGGACCCCTTAACAAGCAATAATGAGCACTAATTGACAATAATTGCAAGCTATGCGCACAACTCGGTAAGTGCATTCTATAATGAACTGCACCTAAATGGTGAAGCGCGCAGTTCAAAATCAATGCGCACTGTTCAAAAGGGGCATGTTTATGGGTGTTTCATGGGAATTCCACAATTTACACATGTAGTTATACAATACGGCCCAGTCCACCTAAATCTACACACTGGGATTTACGCCAGGTTTTCGTTGGTGTAAATGGGCATGAGCAGATTTAGGCGCGATGATATCAACTGAGTGTATTCTATACACCGCACATAAATCTTATAGAATAGACTTAGGCAAAACTGAGTTCCATGCGGATTTTTTAGGCACCATATATAGAATCTGACTCTTAGTGCATGAATGCAAGGGAGCATTCACAGGAGGAGGTACATGGCGAAGAATGGGTATGTCCATGTCTGTTTTATCATTCCCACCTTAGTAATGCCCTTATCTCTTCTTTGTCCTGTTTGTCCTGATTAGATTGTAAGCTCTCTTGAGCAGGGACTGCCTTCATGTTCAAGTGTACAGTGCTGTGTACGTCTAGTAGCGCTATAGAAATGATAAGCAGTAGTAGTAGTCCACCAATTACACACATAACTTATAGAATACTGTTAGTTAAATGCTAAACTTCCACAGGCGAATCAAGAGCAAGTTAGCTCTTGTGAAATGATTTGCTGCTGAAGTCTTGTGAGTAAGGTAAGTTGTCATAGTGCCTGCTGAATTACTAGAAATTATTCAGAAGTATATCCAGCGTTGGGTCTTTAAAGTTGGAAATTTCCACATTTAGGCACATGCATTTTTGCCTGCGACTGACATGCCTGCCGTAAGTGGACACACCTAACTGCTAGTATACAAATGCCAACTTCCACTGAGTGCCCAGATGCTGCTCTAGAGTTCGCACTCAGCTGCATCCTGGTGACTAACGGTTGGTGCTTTTATAGAATTGCCCCCTTTAAGCAATGGCATAGCCACAGGTGGAACAAGGGGGTCAGGGGCCCACCCGTTTTGGGCTCTGGCCCACTCAGCAGTGGCGCACCCTTGCGGTAGCTGGCAGGGATCCCCATCTTCTCCTGATGGTGCCAAAAATCTGCAGCCCTGATGAAGACAGCTCCATAAGCCACAGAAGCTAGTACCCACACAAGCTCAATGTTAAACTGAAAATTGTGCGTACCCTGAAAACTCGGAGCAGAGACAGCTCATTTCACACCGGCATTTCTAGTTTTTCAACAGAGGTCTTTCTTCAAGACCATTCTTCAACATCCGCTTGTACGAACAGTCATTGACCTTATGATGGTTTAAAAAAGTTTTATAAAGAATCCTGAAGCAGGCTTACTGCCGAAACACAGTGCTGCGTCGAGTCTTCACCAATAAACATTTTACCATCACTTGAAGTCTCCTCGTTTGATCCTGGTCAGCCTGGTCTATTTCCCACTCCCTTCTTTTCTCTGAGTACCAGCAGCAACAGCTCACAGAGCTACCGCCGACTGCTGAGCTCAACTGCAGAATTTTGGCCACCATCTGGAGGAGGTCTTCAGCTGGTGGGGCTTGGAGGTCCCTGCCAGCTCAGATAATATTTTTTTTAGTGTGGGGGAAGGGGGGTGCAGCACTAGAATCTGCAGGGAAGGGTCAGAGAGCAGAGAGGACGCAAATAACATTTTGTACCCAACCACTCTTTCTGTAGTCCCACCCAAAATCTGCCATCTGGCAAGGCTACTGCCTTAAGATGTGGTAAATGCCTACTTCTGTGCAGTGACTTCAGGGGCGGATGCTGGGCACGTCCCCAGCAGTTAGCACACAGGCGTCACACAACTAATGCATAGTAACTGTAAAACTTTACCACACTTTAGTAAACGGCCTCCCAATATCACTTATTCCCAACTTAGACAAATGTTAAAGATTTGGCTCTTCACATTATTCACATTTTTCTTTTGTTAAGTTTATGGAGACGTAAGTGGACCTTTGTTCATTTCTGACCTGTGATTTCTGTTGGATTCTCTGATTTATGTTGCCTGAGTTCATGTTTTTAAGACTTTGCCTTTGTATGTTTTTATTTATGCCTGTTTTACATTGTTGGTATTGGAAACCACTTTGTTGGCCGATGAAGGTTGGTATGTCAAATTGGGGGTGGGGGGGCACACTAAGGTCAGCTCTGCCTCTATGGCACACGTCCACTCTGGAACTAAACTGGCATTATTTATGTAAGCTCTTTTTTGAATAAGGAGTTCCTGGTCTCAGTATACAGGAATTTCAATTCTACCAACTAATTTATGAGAAGGAAGTTGATGTAGATGATTTGAAAAACTCTGTTGCATAAAAATGTTCATGATCATGGGGTCATTTTTCATAATTTTTTTAAAAAATGGCCTAGATTCATACGTTTAATGGGATATTTTGTTTTATTTTCTAGCTTTGATACAGATACACCTGTCCTGAAAGTTTGGTTCCTACACATTGAATGATTTAGTCCGCCAAAATTTAGCAGGATAAGTAAGTGTTCAGCCTCTTTTGAAAATCGATCTGTATATTAACACACTGCAGGACTTACTCAGTAATTTATTCTATTCCCGATAGAAAAGAGGATGGATAAATCAGTCTATGATCTGTAAATTTTAGCTAAGGATTAAAAAGACCAAGACTCAGCATATTCTGTACAACAACAGGTGCAGGCCTGCAACTGTGAAGCCTGAAGCCACATCATTTTACAAAAGGATAAACTAACTAACAGCTATTTCCTATGCAGTGCCAAAAACATCAAACTGCACAGTATTCCACAGTTACCTAAGATGAAATGAAGTCATTGTTTAAAAATACATTGGAAGGAAGCGCATCACATGCTACTCTGTGGATGAAAAGATTTGCTGCCCACACAAGGATATTTTAGGTAGCTTGGCAATACTCGCCTCTTGTTCAAATGTGGTTCATGTCCAAGAAGAGTAATTTAAAAATTAGAAAAAGATTAAAAAGAAAGCGAGGTGAAGAAGGCAGCACAGTAGTCTAGTGGTTAGTTCCCAACCCTGCCAAGTGGGAACTTATGTTCGGTTTCTGATTCTAGTTCCTGCTCCTCAGGGAATGAAAATTCATTGGACAAAATGGAAAGAAAACCAAGAACACTTCTTAAAGAATCATCACCGTGAACATATAAGAGCATTGCCGTATAAAAACTTACTGACTAAATAAATTAAAGGTATTAATAATTTAGGGTCCCTTTTACTAAGTTGGGTTAGGTGCTAAAGTGCGCCTAACACAGAAACCTTAGGCTAACGCAGGACGCATGAAAATGTTCTGTGTTAGTTTTGCTATCTATGCATGCAAAGTAGGAGAGTCTATATATGACGCCTAAAAAAATGACGCTGAAATCAGTGCCAACTAAGCGTATTCTATAATCGGCATCTAGATTTAGGCACCGATTATAGAATATGCTTAGTTGATATTTCAGTGCCGATATCTGCGTGCATCCATTTACGCCAACGAAACCTGGTGTAAATCTCAGCGCATAGATTTAGGCGCACTGGGCCATATTCTATAACTAGGCACCTAAATTTTGGAACGCCCATGAAACATCCATTTCCTCGCCCATAACTACGCCTCTTTTTGCCTCCACTCATTAGAAATTTAATACACATCGTTACAGAATACACTTAGCGAGCTGTGTGCCTAAATTCTAATCAGTGCCAATTAGTGCTCATTATTACTTGTTAAGTGCCATTATCAGTGCTCATTAGATTGTTAAGCCAATTAAGTTACACACCATGTTATAGTGGAGGAGTGGCTAGTGGTTAGAGCACCGGTCTTGCAATCCAGAGGTGGCCAGTTCAAATCCCACTGCTGCTCCTTGTGATTTTGGGCAAGTCACTTAACCCTCCATTGCCTCAGGTACAAACAGATTGTGAGCCCTCCTGGGACAGAGAAATATCTAGTGTACCTGAATGTAATTCACCTTGAGCTACTACTGAAAAAGGTGTGAGCAAATCTAAATAAATAAATAGAATCTGAGCCGATTTCAGTGCCTAAATGTAAGCACACTATATAGAATCCGGGGAGTAAGCGCACAATAATTTTTTTTTTTTCATTTTTTTTGCGGGGGCATGTCAGGTGCAGAGAATAGGTGTGGATGCACTAATCAGCTAGCATGCTGACATTACTGTATGCAAACTGGTTAGCATGTCTATATTGCAGGAGCTCTTCACGCCTCCTAAACAGGAGGTGGTAAATGCTCCCGTAGTCATTTTTGTTTAATGGCCGCAGGCTAATGCAATTTACAGCCACACTAGAAATGGGCTTAGTGTGCGGGAAAGACCTGTCATCTCATAGCGTAGGTTAGTTAAAAGAGTCCCTTGGGGGGGTCTTTTACTAGGGCATTTTAGCGTGCGTTAAAAATAGGTGCGTGCTAAACGCTAAAGACGCCAATGTATTCCTATGGGCATCTTTAACATTTAGCGCGCGCCTATTTTTAAGACGCGCTAAAGCACCAGCACACCTAAGTAAAAGACCCCCTTAGTTCAGAAATTATGTACACAATAAAGAATAATGTAAAGGCCTACTTGCCAAGAATCATCCTTTGCAACAACATTACAGAGACGATATTTTACATTAGTACCTAATTTATTAACTGGTGTTAATGTGTCCATATGTGTTAATGTGATTTCATGCATGTTAAATAATGGAAACCCCATTATTTTCTCAAGAGCCTGCTTACCACCTGCTTAACTTGAATTCATTGTGTAATGTGCATTAACGTGCATTAAATCGTTAGTTTTTTTAATGAGGCCCTTAATTTGCAGTTCTGATATATTGAGTCGTTGTATCTTTATTAGTCGCCCACCTGCTCCAATAACAATAGGCAACAGTGCTATTTTTATTATTCGAGTCCATATTCAAATGCTGCGATCAGTGTGTTTTTCAAACACTGGCCCTGGTGTTTAAATCTATTCCACCTATTCGGCACCACTATCCAGCTAGGAAGTGGCACTGAATATACATGAGTATCAATTAGGCCTTATTAATATTCAGTATACAAACAGCAGATGCATCGATATAATCACACACCATAAATATCTCTGCAGTTTAAATTCTCCACTTCAGTTTTTTTCTGATTAACGGACCATCAGAGATGATCTTCCACTGAGATAACTATCTCATTTTATGGAAGTAGGTATAACACCTTATATAGTCATCAGTCCTTGTGAAATTTTTTACTATTTTAAATCATTTTAACTGTTTTCACTCCATATTCCACTTTTTCTTGATTCATCACTTAGGGGGTCCATTTACAAAGGCGTGGTTGGCTCTACGCGCGTGCAGTATGCACCAAAATGAGACCACCACCGGGCTAGCACCCCCCCCCCCCCCCCCGGTGGTAATTTCATATTTGGTGCACCCATACCGCCGGGACAAATTATTTTTTAATTTCCTACCACACACGGCATTTCCGGTGTTAATCAGCAGTTGGCACGCACCGAGCGGTCACGTGTCCCTTACCACTAGATTAATGGATAGTATTAAGGGCCCTAGTAAAAAGACCCCTTAATAATTATCATCTTTCACATTTATGATTTCATTGCTTTTTTCTAAAAAGTTAAGTTATTATCTTCAAATTCTCTTCCAATGGGGATTATGTGCCGACACATGATTCGCCTCTGCTGTTTCAAGGCAGCCCCCTTAAACTGCACTGTGCAGAGAAGGGCGACAAAAATGATAAAAGGGATGGGACGACTACCTTATGAGGAGAGATTAAGAAGGCTAGGACTCTTTAGCCTGGAGAAAAGGCGGCTGAGGAGTGATATGATAGAGGTCTACAAAATAATGAGCGGGGTAGAGCGGACAGATGTGAAGCATTTGTTTACACTTTCTAACAATAATAGAACCAGGGGACACAAGATGAAATTAGAATGTGGTAGGTTTAAAACAAATCGGAGAAAGTTTTTCTTTACTCAGCGCGTAGTTAGACTCTGGAACTCATTGCCGAAAAGGTAGTGATGGCAACTGGCCTTGCTGAGTTTAAAGGGGGTCTGGACAGATTCCTGAAGGAAAAGTCCATTGTTTGTTATTAAATTTTGGGTTTTTGCCAGGTTCTTGGGGCCTGGATTGGCCACTGTCGGAGACAGAGTGCTGGGCTTGATGGACCTTTGGTCTTTTCCCAGCGTGGCAGTGCTTATGTACTTATGCATCCTGCTCTTCTTAGTCAAAATGGCTATTTCCGGCGCTAGAAAAATATTTTTATTTTTGTAGCACCGGTGTGCACCCGGCGGTAATCGGGGCGGTAATTCCAGGTTAGCACAGGAGTCCTTACCGCCACCTCAATGACTGGCAGTGAATGCAACCCCTCCCCCCCCCCCCCCCCCCCCCGCGAAATGGGCGTGCCGCATGGCCATTTCTTTAAAAAAAGAAAGACCTGCCTTTTACTTGCTGCGGTAAAAGGGGACCTCGGTACGCATCAAAAACACACACCGACAGCAGCGCAGGCCCCCTTTTGCCACAGCTTCATAAAAGGACCCCTAAGTGATAAAACAAGAAAAAGTGGAAAAATGGAATGAAAACAGGATGGAGTTGGACCAGAGGGCAGCTACTAACGTGGTCAGTGGTCTTTGTCATAAAGCGAATGGGGACAGACTTAAAATCTCAATATGTATACTTTGGAAGAAAGGTAGGAGAGGGGACATATGATAGGGACATTTAAATACAGGAGGTGAGTCTCTTTTAATTGAAATGAAACTCTGGAACGAGGGGACATAGGACGAAGGTGAAAGAGGATAGACTCAGAAGTAACCTAAGGAAATACTTCTTCATGGAAAGGATGGTGAATTTGTGGAACGGCCTCCCAGTGGAAGTGGTAAAGATGAAAACAGTATTTGAATTCAAGAGAGCTTGGGACAAGTACATAGGATCTCTAAGGGAGCGATAGGGAGAGTAAATGGCATGGATGGGCAGACTGGATAGGCCATATGGTCTTTATCTGCCTACATTTTCTATGTTTATATGTTTCTATGTAAGCAACACATTGCATAATTGACTGCCAGAATTCACTGCTTACTTACTTTTTTTACCTTGCTCTTTTATTTTATATGTTTCTTGTAAAAACTTTTTTGGACCTGGCATGGTCCGTGTTTAGGCGCCATCAATTTCTATGAGGACAAACTTCGGTTTAGCGCACCACTGATAAGTGCAAGATTCACTTATATGCATGGTTTAAGACCGCTCCTCTACAGGAAAGACTCCGCATAAGCGCACGCACGGAATATGGAAGCCAATTGGCACGTGACAACCAATGAGATTTAAAATTTAACGCCCCTTTAACTGCCACAGGCAGAATAAGCGAAAAAATGTTGTTAGAGTGTACACTGGAGTCGTCGTCGTCACGCAACTTTAAGACTTTAACACTGGCTGAATGAATAGAAGTTCTTAAAAAATTAGAAAACAAACAAAGTCAAACATCTATTGCTAAAGAATATGGTGTCAATCCCAGTCAAATTTCACATATCTTGAAGCAGAAAAACCAGCTTCTGGAAGATTGGCAAAACAATACAAATCCACACCAGAAACGAAAACGGGCAGGAAAAGATGAGGAGGTAGAAGATGCTCTTCTTCGGTGGTTTTCTCAAGTCAGGAACAGACAGTTTCCTGTCAGTGGTCCACTGCTTATGGAGAAAGCTAATCAGCTAGCTGAAAGTCTTGGACTAACTGAATTCAAAGCCACTGTTGGATGGTTAGAAAGATGGAAGGAGAGGAACAACATAAAATTCAAGAAACAGCATGGTGAAAAACAAGATGCTGATGACTTTGGTACAGAAAATTGGGTTGTTTCAGTTCTTCCTACCATCTTGAACGAGTTTGCACCTCGTGACATTTTCAAAGCTGACGAAAATGGTCTCTACTGGCGAGCGATTCCTGATGGAACACTTGCATTCAAACATGCCGAAACTACTGGAGGTAAAACATCTAAGGACAGACTGACAATCCTCCTTTGCTGCAATATGGATGGGAGTGAGAAGTTGGAACCCCTTGTCATTGGAAACAGCAAACAGCCCCGTTGCTTCAAGAAAGTTAAGCGACTTCCTTTGTCATACGAGGCTAACGCAAATTCATGAATGACTGGGGAAATTTGGAAGCAGTGGCTAAAGAAGTTAGACACTAGAATGCGGGCACAAAAGCGTCAGATTTTGCTGCTTTGTGATAATTGTGCTGCACACAGGGATGATGTCAGGTTGTCTAACATCAAGGTGGTCTTCCTGCCACCAAACACTACCTCTCTGATCCAACCTATGGATCAGGGCATAATAGCCAATTTCAAACAACATTATCGGGTTCTTCTGCTACGTCGTCTGATGAGCCTTATGGATGACCAGACTGCAAAGGATAAACATGCTGTTGAACTGGCTCGTAATCTATCACTATTGGATTCCCTACATATGCAGAAAGAAGCCTGGAATCATGTTACACAGGCAACCATTGTGAACTGCTACAAGAGGGCAAGCTTTGTTAGGGATATGGAGAGGGACAAAACAGATGCAGCTGTTGCAAACGCGTCAGATGAACAGGCTATTGACATCCCAGCCGGTGTTACTGATGAGGAGTTTCATTACTACGTAGCTGTTGATTACGATCTACAAACAGCTGACGACAGCACTGATGTCCAGATATGCGCCTACACGCAGGCAACGGCTGATGATGAAACAGAGGATGAAATGAGCAGCGAGGCACATGCTGATGAAATTCAACAACCTCCTGTCACTTTTGCAAGGGCGCTGGAGAGTCTGAACACTGTGGAGGCCTATCTGGAGGCCACTGGATGTCAGTGCTATGACAGTTTCTACCGTCTGGCAGATGTAGTCTGTGGAACTCACAGACCCAAGAGTGTACAGAGGACTATGACTGATTACTTCAAGTAAGCCTAACGTCAGTTAATGGAGACTGTATACTGTACGTATAATAAACAGTACTGTACATATGTTTATCAGATATCAAGCTTCTTTTTTGGGTCACAACGGTTAAGTGCACACTCCAGTTAACTGCACGTATTTCTTTGGTCCCAGACCCTTGCACTTAAGCGGATTGCACTGTATTATCATTGTGGTACCCAAACAGGAAGCTTGTCTTTATTGTAACAACATTCTGACCCCAGACACAGGCACTTGCCGAAACATGGGCCGTGTCAGGTTCAATAAAAGTTGCTTCCTCTGATTTCTGGCTCTGCCTGGTTGTTCCATCTGCGGCCTACTACACTGTTTTTGCTCTACATTTGGTTTATGTTGCTGTTTCCCTCCTGGTTTGCTCCTTTTTCTTTGTAAAATATTTGTTTACTCAAGGTCTCTTCCCAGCTGAGAGGGGTTCTATAATTTTAACCCTTGTTCCTAAAACTTCCTCAGGCTCATTGAGTGACGTTGCCAACTACAGGTCAGTTGCTTCCATCCCCTTATTGGTCAAGGTGATGGAAGGAATTGTAGCAGCCCAGCTCTCTGACTAGCGTTCCAGCTTTCGTCTCCTGCACATGTCCCAGTCTGCTATAGTACTGAAACTGTTTTAACCACTTTAGTTTCTGCCTTCAGGTTGGAAATTTGTTTAGGCAACAAGGTCCTGGTTATGCAATTTGACATGTCAAGTGCCTTTGATGTGGTGGATCATGATCTTTTGTTAAATTTACTAGACCAATTTGGGATTTGTGAGAAAGTCTTGTCCTGGTTTCAGGGCTTCCTGAAGTCTAGGTCTTACAGAGTAAAAATGTCGGACGCATTATCATTGCCTTGGTCTCCAAATTGTATTGTGCCACAAGGCTCAAGCCTATCTCCAGTATTATTTAATGTTATGATGGCTCCGCTAGGGGGAGACTTGAGTCAATAGGATTCCATTCTTTTATCTATGCAGATGATGTCACTATTTACATATCTTTTCGAGTGACATCTAGGGAATTCTATATAGGATTAAAACTGGCCTTGATTTAATGGAATCCTGGGCCTCTGAATTCAGGCTAAACTTAAATCGGGAGGAGACTAAATTTTTGGTAATAACTAATCTGTTTGACCATGATCCCTGCAGCAATTTATCATTGACTGTATTTCTTATCCTTTGGAGTCTACTCTAAAAGATTTAGGGGTTATTGTTGATCGGCACTTAACCTTTGAATCTCAGGTGTCTTGTGTGGTTACTAAATCTTTTAAATTACTTTGGAAGCTGAAGCGCATTAGGCCCTTTTTTCAATTGATATTTTCAGATTACTTGTCCAATCTCTTGTTTTGACCCAATTTGATTATTGTAATTCTATCTATGAAGGGTATAAAGAATGTATATTAAGGAAACTGCAAACTGCCTAAAATACTGCGGCTAAACTTTTCATGTATGTACCACGCCTTGATAGGGCTACTCCTTTGCTGATACATTCGCATTGTCGTCCCATTAGGGTAGGATTACCATATGGCTCCAGAAAAAGGAGGACAGACTGAGCCAGTCTGGGTTTTACTTCCATTGCTTTCGATGGAAGAAAAACCCGGACTAGATCAATGTGTCCTCCTTTTTCTGGAGCCATATGGTAACCCTACATTAGGGCCAGGATTGTATTCATTTCAAACTCTGTGCTCTCATATTTCAGATTTTGTATGGTATTTCCCCTGACTACATGTTGCCCCTTTTTACTTTGCCTTCTCACAATTCAATCTTTGGTGCAAGACATTACCTGCGTCTTCATTTTCCTACCTGTAAGAAAGTAGTTTATAAATCTATATATTCAGCTACTTTTTTATACCAGGTACTAAATGGTGGAATTTCTTGCTGAAAAATATAAGACCCCAACATGATTATTTGGTTTTTCGTAAGTTTTTAAAATCTTTTCTTTTCAAAAAATTTCTGTCAGTTGATCCTGGTGCCTAATCTCCCCCTTCCATTCTCCCCATTGTGCTTTATTATTGAATTCTTTATATATATATTTACAATTCATTCCTTATTGATATGTGTGGGTTTATGTATTTTGTTTCATATTTTGTAATGACTTCTTTTTAGCTTGTGAGCCACATTGAACTCAAAATTGTATGGGGAAATGTGGGGTATAAATGTCATCCTCATTGTTGAAAATGTTCCAAACAGTTCAGAACACTGCCGCGAGACTCATCCTAGGAGAACGACGCTTTGCACATGCCGAACCCTTGCGTTTCAAATTACACTGGCTGCCTGTACAGGAGCGCATTGCCTTTAAACTCTGCTCCTTGACCCATAAAATCATCTACGGGGCTGCCCCGGATTATATGCACCCCTTGATCGACCTTCCGCCCAGGAATGCCAATCCTGCTGCTCGGTCCTATCTTCATCTGCACTTCCCGAACTGTAAGGGTGTCAAGTACAAGAAGATCTTCGCCTCGTCCTTCCGCTATTGGAGTCCTAAGCACTGGAATGCTCTCCCGCAACACCTTAAAACTCAAGCCGACCACACCCTCTTCAAGAAGTTGTTGAAGACCTACTTCTTTGCTAAGACCTATTCCCCACTCTACACCGCTGACTGATGGACCCTCCCTGACCTTTACCCTGCTAGTTTCACCCTGTTAGATGCTTTTTCCCCCCCTGTCTACTCCTTGTATACTTTTCTAAGTTTCCTATTTTATAATTTTATTTAACTTTTTGTAAGCCACATTGTGCCTGCATGAGTGGGAAAATGTGGGATATAAGCGAACCATAAATAAATAAATAAATAAATAAATCCTATATAATAATTCTCACCTCCAACGTTCTGACTTGCCTGGGACCGTGGCTCATTCCGAGTTGGTCTGCTAGGCTCCATAGATCAGGCTGACATCACTGTAGCCATTATGATGTCAACTTCAGAACCCGGGGAAAAAAATACATGCCTCACAGCTGAACCATGTCCAGAGGAGGGTCGCTGGATATGGGTGGCTGCAGGGGGGGCAGGGAATAGAGGAGGGTCGCTGGACATGGGTGGCTGCAGGGGGGGCATGGGAGAGAGGAGGGTCGCTGGACATGGGTAGCTGCAGGGGGGGTAGGGGGTCGCTGGACATGGGTGGCTGGAGGGGGGCAGGGGAGAAAGGAGGGTCACTGGACATGGGTGGCAGGAGGGGGGGCAGGGGAGAGAGGAGGTTTGCTGGACATGGGTGGTTGCAGTGGGCGCAGGGGGAGAGGAGGGTCGCTGGACATGGGTGGCTGCAGGGGAGCCAAAGAAAACCTTGCTAGCGCCCGTTTCATTTGTGTCAGAAACTGGCCTTTTTTACTAGTAAATAAATAAATGGCTGTTTGAACTGTACATGCTGCAAACTGCCCATGCATCTCCTGCATCCTTGTGGGTATCTTACACGAGGGTTCCAGGTTCAGTGAATCTTCTGTAAATATTTGGTAAATTGTGCGTGTATTGACTTGAGTGTCCCTTTTTCTACCTAAACCACCTGTGCAAAATCGGCCTTCACGCTTCTTTTCTGCCCTCACGGACAGAACAAGTGTGAGAAACTGAACCTTCTTCCCAATCAACTCTACAAAAAGTTGCTATTTATTGCCATGTAATAATTGCAAGACTGAGAACTTCATTTTAATTTAATTTATTTTATATTCACATTTATAGACCGCTTAGCCATGAATATAGCTCAAGGAGGAGAAAAAAGGATCATGATCAAATACCTGTATATGAATAACCACCAATAATTCTAATATTAACATCACATATCATAAAACTACAGAGAAAGTTTGCAGAAACCCAGCTCTAATTAAGGGGCCCTTTCACTAAAGAGCGCTGAGCCCTTAATGCAGTATTAGCATGGGAAAATAGGATACCACAAAATGCTTTAATGCACCACGTGAAATCTGGGCTTAGCGCATGGGAAAGTCTCACGTTTGAATGTGTTCAGCCCAGACTTCCAGGCACTTTAGTAAAAGGGCCCTTAAATTTGGTTATAATTATTTTTGAATAACCATGTCTCCAGCAGATGATGAAATTGCATATAACTCTTTTAATGACCTAAGTCAAAGCAAAGAGTTCCAAAACTCTGGTGTTATTCCATCAATAGGTCTTTTTTTTCCAAGTTAACAACCACAATTCTGGGACAATTGGCAACTTACTTTAAATTGATCTTCAGATTGTAAACAACGGGATGGTGAATACCAACTACCCAAGTGGCCATATAATTAGGCACCAGGCCATCTAAGATCTTAAAAATAAATAACAAACATTTGAACTCTAGTCTAGCATTGATCGGTAACCAATGACGAGAATCATATAAAGGGTTAATCTATGACATTTGGAATCTCCCTTGGATCATCTTTGACATTACATTTCACAGCACCTGAAGACTACTGTTGACAAAACCACTACTGTTCCTCTAAGCCTTGTTGACAAAACTGTCCATAAATATTCTTTATTAGAGATTTTGGGAATCCAAGACCAGATAGGAATCTAAGTAAACACCTAATAATTTTAGAAGTATCCTGATGTTTAAATAGCAACATTTATACCTCTGGAGAGGCCAAGACAATTAAAAGCCATTTTAGAATGGGGCCCTTTAACACATCAGACGTCAGGAAGCCATGTACGTCCAGATGGCAAGACAACATGGAGAGGTCAGGGAGAGTGTGGGTAGGACAACAATACAGAGATGAATTCCCTATAGTGGGAATCCTGAGATCAGAATTTACACCTGCTCTGAGGTATGACTAAGTGCCTGCTTTAGGAGTAGCAGTAAATTCCAAAGTTCCGGGCAGTGGCGTAGCCACAGGTGGGCCTGGGTGGGCCGGGGCCCACCCTCTTAGGGCTCAGGCCCACCCAACAGTAGCACACATTTAGTGGTAGCTGGTGGGATCCCAAGCTCGGCCAGCTGAAGACTTCCTCCTGATGGTAACGAAAATGCTACTCTCCATGATACCGGCACCTGCTTATGTTCAGTTTTCAGCGCATGCCTGCTGCAGACTGCCAAGGTGGAAAGATGCATTTTCCCACCAGCTGAGATATTTTTTGGGTGGTGGTTGGGGGAGGGGGGAGAATAATTGGTGCCCACCCAGTTATTCCCTAGGCCTACCCAAAATCTGTTGTCTGGCTACACCCCTAGTTCCGGGTCCCATAATACTAGCATTATCCCCCAATAACATTCAACCACCCTTTCCCACCATAACAGTAAACCTTCCATCACACCTGATGCCCCCTCCCCATGACAGTTACCCCCTAATCACACCTGGGACCTCCCTTGCCATGACAGGAACCCCTGATCACACCTGAACCACCCCATGACAGTAATCCCCCGATGCACGACTACCCCCTGCTATGACATTAAGTCCATGAAGAACAAAGACCACCCAGATCTTCCCTCTACCCTCAGTTGGGAAGGCCCCCGGATGGAGGTACAAGCATCCCCCTGGAGCCCAATACTTTCAATAACACCTTTCAGTTATAAGGCCACCCACCTCCCACTCACCTGACCCAGACCCTGGGTTTACTGGAAGTCCTTGATGGGTAGCTGGGTGGAAGCGAGGCTCATTCGCTCCTGGCTCATGGCCTGCTGGCATTCAAAATGGCTGCCAAAACCTCTAAAATCATAGTATAAATGCCAGAGGCCTCAGCGGACATTCTTGATGCCAGCAGCACCTGAAGCAGGAGCGAGTGGGCATTGCTTCTGCCCCACTACCCACCAGGGACCCCAGGTAAGCCTAGGTATTGGGTTGGGAGTAGGGGTGGGGTAGCTTGTGACTGGAAAGCCATTATTGAGGCCCTTTGGCCTCAGAGGGTAGGCTGTGAGTCTGGTGGAGGAGGCACATGTCGGGCTCATGCCCACATGTGGAAGCCTTCCTTGCTGGGGGCAGAGAGGTCCAGGTTGTCTTTGTGCCTTGAGGGGTTACTGTCATGATGGTGGTGTGGTGGATTTTGTGATTCTGGGGGTTTACTGTCATGGCAGGTAGGGATTGGGTGTGATCATGACTGAAGGTTGAGTATTATAAAGGATGGGTAACGCTAGGGAGAAAGTTAGGAATGCTATCAAGGGGAGGGTGGGGAAGCTGCCATCAAGGAGTGGGGCACTGATGCTGGAATCGGCAGCTTTTGCAGAGGGAGCAGTGATTTTAGAAAGTTGTTCATATGGGGGGGGGGGGAGTATGAGAAGTATGATTTTTTTCCCCCACATCCGGCTTTCAATAATCAGTTCTTCCTCTAGGTGTGAAGGGACTGGGACATACTGCCCTGCTCCTATTTTACAAGAGCCCAATACATTGACACAGCCTCTGGTAAAATTATATAGGAATTCCACATGTCCTGGCTTGGAAATTTGAATTCCCCTCTACACTTCATTTGTAAAATGCCACTCCACATCTCCCAACTAAACAAGGTTTTTATACCTGAAATGGCTGGGGAATTACTCAGTTTAATATACTTTTTTTATCTCCAGCTCATATGATTTTTGTTTTCTCTAGATTTAATTTCAACCCATTTTTTAAACCTAAAAGACACCAAAAACACTGAGATCAGTTCTTAAACCAGCCAGGAACCCAAAAGCTCATACCCGTTATCTTCAGTACATATCTCTACTTTGAGCAAACAATGCAGAGCGGACATCTCTATGCTAACTGTCCAATTTTCAGGTCCCTTCCTACCCCAACACCAAAGATATACCAAGATCATCTCGTGATGTCCCAAATGTGTATGAGATGTCTGATAAGCAATGATCTGTCGCACGTTCAAGACACAAGACAAACCGGTTTGTTACAGCTAGTGGTTTGAAACTGATTCAAAATCTGATCCTACAGATGAGGGAGAAGGTATTGAAAGAATGAAAGGCAGCCACTGACCATAACTCCCAGGCACGAGAAATGCAGGGTGGACATGCCTACATTTCTCCAAAGTAAGTAAAATAAAGTTCTTCAATGAATACTTACTCTCCAGCCTCATGAAGAACTGCTGATGGACAAATCATATAATCAGGCTCTACCGTAAGTGGCTTGTGATCTGAAAAAAACAAATTATCACGGAAGCTTGTTAGCTTGCATGCTTTCTAAGGGATCCAATGATCAACATTTCAAATATAAAGAAATTCACAGTTTTTCTCCAGGAAGCTGGTTTCACGTGGAGGGGCATAATCGAAAGGGACGCCCAAGTTTTGCTGAGGAAGTCCTCGCAAAACGTCCTGGTGGAGGGGCGGGGAAACCCATATTATCGAAACGACGTCCATCTTTCGTTTCAATAATACGATCGGGGACGCCCAAATCTTGACATTTAGGTCGTCCTTAGAGATGGTCATCCCTAGGCTTGGTCGTTTCTGATTTTTGGCGATAATGGAAAACAAGGATGTCCATCTCAGAAACGACCAAATGCAAGCCCTTTGATCGTGGGAGGAGCCAGCATTCGTAGTACACTGGTCCCCCTGACATGCCAGGACACCAACCGGGCACCCTAGGGGGCACTGCAGTGGACTTCAGAAATTGCTACCAGGTACATAGCTCCCTTATCTTGTGTGCTGAGCCCCCAAACCCACTACCCACAACTGTACACCACTACCATAACCCCTACGGGTGAGGGGGGCACCTAGATGTCGGTACAGTGGGTTTCTGGTGGGTTTTGGAGGGCTCATATTTACCACCACAAGTGTAACAGGTAGGGGGGGAAGGGCCTGGGTCCGCCTGTTTGAAGTGCACTGCACCCACTAAAATTGCTCCAGGGACCTGCATACTGCTGTGATGGACCTGAGTATGACACTTGAGGCTGGCATAGAGGCTGGCACAAAAGATTTTAAAAGATATTTTTTGAGGGTGGGAGGGGGTTAGTGATCACTAGGGGAGTAAGGGGAGGTCATTTCTGATTCCCTCCGGTGGTCATCTGGTCAGTTCGGGCACCTTTTTGTGCCTTGGTCGTAAGAAAAACAGGACCAGGTAAAGTCATCCAAGTGCTTGTCAGGGACGCCCTTTTTTTTTCCATAATGGGTCGAGGACGTCCATGTGTTAGGCACGCCCAAGTCCCACCTTCGCCACACCTCCGACACGCCCCCATGAACTTTGGTCATCCCTGCGATGGAAAGCAGGTGGGGATGCCCAAAATCGGCTTTCGATTATACCAATTGAAAATGTGGGATACAAGTGAAATAAATAAATAAATAAATTTGGGTGACCCTGTGAGAAGGATGCCCATCTTCCAATTTGTGTCGAAAGATGGGAATCCTTCTCTTTCGAAAATGAGCCTGAGAGTATCCAAAACAGACCTATACAATATTTCTGGGATAAGCAGCATAAAATGTATTGAACTTTTTTGGGATCTTGCCAGGTATTTGTGACCTGGATCGGCCACTGTTGGAAACAGGATGGTGGGCTTGATGGACCTTTGCTCTGTCCCAGTGTGGCAATACTTATGTACTTATGACATAAGTCATAAAGTCTGCTAGTGGCGGTGCTAATGTTGTTATATTTTTCATAAGAACATAAGAATAACCACACTGGTTCAGACTAATAGTCCATCAAGCCCAGTATCCTACTTTCAACAGTGGAAAGTCCAGGTCACAAGAACCTGGCAGAATCCCAGATAGTAGCAGCATTCCATGCTACCAATTCCAGGGCAAGTCGTGGCTTCCCCCATGTCTGTCTCAATAGCAGACTATGGACTTTTTCTCCAGGAACTTGTTCAAACGTTTTTTAAACCCAGATACACAAACCGCTGTTACCACATCCTATGGCAATGAGTTCCAGACCCTTACTAGTGAAAACTATTTCCTCCTATTTGTTTTACAAGTATTTCCATATAATTTCATTGAATGTCCCCTAGTCTTTTTACTTTTTGAAAGAGTGAAAAATGGATTCATTTTTACCCATTCTACACCATTCAGGATTTTGTAGACATCAATAATATCTTCCCTAAACCATCTCTTTTCCAAGTTGAAGCACCCTAACCTATTTAGCCTTTCTTTATATAAAAGGAGTTCCATCCCTTTTATCATTTTGGTCACTCTTCTTTGAACCTTTTCTAATTCCGCTATATCTTTTTTGAGATATGGCAATCATAAATGAACATAATACTCAAGGTGAGGTTGCATGATGGAGCGATACAGAAGCATTATAATATTCTTGGTCTTACTTACCATCCCTTTCCTAATAATTCCTAGCATCCTGTTTAATTTTAGGACAACAACACACCCTGGGCAGAAGATTTCAATGCATTGTCTATAATGACACCTAGATCTTTTTCTTGGGTGCTGACTCCTAAGGTGAACCCTAGCATCAAGTAACTATGATTTGAATTATTCTTCCCAATGTGCATCACTTTGCATTTGTCCACAATTAAATTTTATTTGCCATTTGGATGCCCAGTCTTCCAGTTTTCTAAGGTCTTCCTGCAAATTTTCACAGTTCGCACGCATTTTGACAACTTTGAATAGTATTGTGTCATCTACAAATTTAATCACCTCACTTGTCATTCCGATTTCCAGATCATTTATAAATATGTTAAATAGCACCGGTCCCAGTACAGATCCCTGTGGTACTCCACTATTCACCCTCCTCCACTGAGAAAAATGGTCATTTAACCCTACCCTTGGTTTTCTGTCCAATAACCAATTCCTAATCCTCAGGAGTCTCTCATGAGGAACTGGAAGCACTTTGTCTAAAGCTTTCTGAAAATCTAGATACACTACATCAATGGTTCCCAAACCTGATCCTGGAGGCACCCCAGCCAGTCAGGGTTTCAGGATAGCCACAGTGAATATTCATAAATCATCATCAGCTGAGTAAATATCTTTGTCTAGCTACACCCAATATCATATGCAATGTTAACTATTACTATCTACTTAGTATATCACAATCTCTTTATTCAAAATCTCAAATGTACATAAAAATACCTTCCCACAATCTTAATCATACACTCCTCCCATTCATTCCTAAAAAACAAAATATATAAAATAATAAAATCCCTCAATCCCCAGAATTTTACAAGTCACCTGTTGTAATGAATAAACACATATACTTATGATGCTCTGTATTAAAGTTCAAAATCTTCAGTCTTGTTGTCTAAGAAATTATATCAATAGTGCAAGGCTCCTTCTTCTTTAACAAACGCCACCAGAAATATCAAATCAGAATGCTCATGCAGCTTTGCTTTGTGAACTCCAGCAGATGAGAGCATTATACTTGCTGCTACTGTTTCATCCACAGGCAAACCAAGTCGCCTCCGATATATTTATTTATTTATTTGGATTTATTTACTGCCTTTTTGATGGAATTCACTCAAGGCGGTGTACAGTTAAGAATAGATCAAACATGAGCAACAGGCCATTACAGTAGTACAAATATTCAAAAACAATACAAATATATTCAATATCCACTTATTTTTTTATTCAAACCTTTCATCAGAACAGTGTAAAGCTGAAATTGAGATGCAACAACAGAACTGCACACAATACTCAAGGTGAGGTCACACCATGGAGTGATACACAGGCATTATGATATTCTCTGTTTTATTCTCTATTTCTTTCCTAATAATTCTTAGCATTCTGTTTGTTTTTCAGCCACTGCTGCACAGGGAGAAGACTTCAACATATTGTCCATGATGACACCTACATCTTTCTCTCGGGTGGTGACTCCTAATTTGGAATCTAGCATCATGTAACTGATTTGGAGTATTCTTCCCAATGTGCATCACATTGCACTTCTCCACATTAAATTTCATCTGCCATGGGATGCCCAGTCTTCTAATCTCAAAAAGCCCTCCTGCAATTTCTCACAGTTCATAAGCAATTTAATAAAAAGTTTTAATAAAACTTAGCATGTTTCAGATCCATCTAAACTCGTATCACAATAAGATTTTACCAACTTGAACAGATCTTATTTTAAATCTTTTATTGTTGGTAAAATCTTATTGTGATACAAGTTTAGATGGATCTGAAACATGCTAAGTGATATCACAGATCTTTTGGAGTTCCAAATTATGCAGCATTAGGCTTCTTCTGATCTTCTAGAATGTCACCTTCTACACCATATTACTCTAGCAAAATGTGGCACAGGACACAGCTAATCGTGGTCAAAGGGTAGTAGAACAGAGAGGTGGTGGCAAAACCAGTATGGCTGACTTGTCAGTCCAGGATGTCATGCCACCCTTTAAAAGAGTTTCAGAAATATTTACAGTGATTAGTGGAAAGATGACCTGGAGCCTTTCCTGCTCAAGCAATGCTTGCATTCAAGAGCATCTCAAGCACTGTGCCTTGCAATAGTAGAATAACTTCACTGGTCATTTCAGCAGCAGTTCATAACAGATTTAACAGAGCTGTAGGTTTGGCTCACTCAGCAAGTGATTCTCATTAAAGCTAAAAGTGAGAATTAAACCTTAAGGGAACAATTTTTATTCTTTTCCACTATGTCCTGTGTTTATGTGGTTAATGGGGAAAAAACAAACAAACAAAAACAAAATCAAACAACAGAAGATTTGGTCTTACATCACAAAATCTGAACCATGTTCACAGATGCTCAATTTCAGTTAAGAACTCTGTTTTAAATTAATCAGATTTTTTGAAGGACTGCTCTCAAAAATTAGGATAATGCTAGGCAACCTGTAAGTTTCTCCAAGAAAACCCTAAAACAGTAGATTAAAAGGGAAATACTAGGAGTCTGAACCCCATTTACATACATCTCTGTCCAGTTTCCAAATTCTAGGCCCCATTCTGGAATTAGAATCCAGTGATGCAACAGTGGTTTCTGGCCAATCAGATGTGATTGATGTCACAGTCAGCACAGAGGCACATGTTCAAAGATCTGCCGGTAACCACCACACTGACAGTGGACGGACCTATCCCCATTCTGAATAAGTTGATAAATTCACAACAATCTTGCACAACTGCTTCTTTTTTGATTTCCTTGTTTTGCAGACACTCCCTTCTTCGTGAAACCCACTAAGGAGGTAATTGCAGCGAGGTTAACCATAGCCCAAAACTGGAAACTCCTGAAGGCACCCAACTTTGAAAAATGTATGTGGAAGTTGCACTGTTTAATAGATGGCAAGACTAGCGTATTGAGATGGGAGAAATCAAATCAATTCCAGGGCTCCCCTATGCCCAGTGGATGGATCAGAGGAAGACAGTAGGGCGAAGTACTTTGGGGATGGGGTTTATGAGGAAGAAAATGTGGGTGCCATCTGACGAAGTGGAAAGGATGAAAAAGAGAAGGGATGGGAGGGAAGAGGGAGTATTATAATATTGTATAGAGAGTGTGGGACTGTGTTAAGTTCCCACAGACCAGGCAATGAGGGATGGAGGGTGAGGTCTGACGAGAAGGGGGAGGGATGAGGATGGGGGATTGAAGGGGAGGGGAAAGGTCAGAGAGGGAAAATTCAAGAGATGTTAAAGGTTAAAGGCTAGAATAGTTAAATAAATACCTTATGAAAGGCACCAGAGGAAATTGGAAAGTAATGGGATAGGAAGCAGTGTTCTATTGTGGATTAAAAACTGGTTACAGATAGAAAACAGAGAGTAGGGTTAAAATGGTCAGTATTCTCAATGGAGAAGGGTTGATAGAGGAGTTCTGTAGGGTCTGTGCTGGGACCGCTGCTTTTTAACATATTTATGAATGATCTAGAAATGGGAATAACTAGTGAAGTAATTAGATTTGCTGATAACAAAAGTTATTCAAAGTTGTTAAATCGCAAGAGGATTGTGAAAAATTGCAAGAGGACCTATGAGACTGGGCGTCTAAATGGCAGATGACGTTTAATGTGAACAAGTGCAAAGTGATGCATGTGGGAAAGAGGAACCCGAATTATAGCTACGTAATGCAAGGTTCCATATTAGGAATCACCGACCAGAAAAAGGATCTGGGTGTCATCACTGACGATACGTTGAAACCCTCTGCTCAGTGTGCAGCAGCGGCAAAGAAAGCAAATAGAATGTTAAGTATTATTAGGAAAGGAATGGAAAACAAAAATGAGGATGTTATAATGTCTTTGTATCGCTCCATGGTGCAACCGCACATTGAATACTGTGTGCAATTCTGATCACTGCATCTCAAAAAGATATAGTGGAATTAGAAAAGGTGCAGAGAAGTGTGAGCAAAATGATAAAAGGGATGGGACAACTTCCCTATGAGGAATGGCTGAAGCGGCTAGGGCTCTTCATCTTAGAGAATAGATGGCTAAGGTGAGTTATAATAGAGGTATATAAAAGAATGAATAGAGTGAAAAGGGTAGACATGAATCACTTGTTTACTCTTTCCAAAAATACTAGGACTAGGGGGCATGCAATGAAGCTACAAAGTAGTAAATTTAAAACAAATCAGAGAAAATATTTCTTCACTCAACATGTAATTAAACTGTGGAATTCATTGCCAGAGAATGTGGTAAAAGCAGTTAGCTTAGTGGGGTTTAAAATAGTTTTGATATCTTCCTAAAAGAAAAGTCCATAAGCCATTATTAAAATGAACTTGGGAAAATCCACTGCTTATTTCTAGGATTAGCAGAATAAAATGTATCGTACTGTTTTGGGATATTGCCAGGTACTTGCAACCTGTATTGGCCACTGTTGAAACAGGATACTGGGATGATGGACCTTCGGTCTGTGCTAGTATGGCAACGCTTATGTTCTCATGTTCTAAATATTATAAGTTATTTGTTGTGATGATATGTTTTCATGGAGAGAAACAGTCACAATATTGGACTGAATGGGGGCTTAAAATGTGAATGGAACTATGTGGTCTTTTGCTTTATTTGATAAAAATAAAGAAGCTACTGCAGAAAAAAAATGCCATATTACTGGTCCTATCGCTCAGGTATCAAGTGTTGTTCTGTGATGCAGATCGTCCCCTTTGATCCCTGCATCATACTTTCTACTCCCCAGAGAGACACACATGAAGAATGCTATGTAAGCAACGTTCACAGCACGGAAAAGGGCAGTCCTGAGGCAGGGGAAGACAAGGAACCCCTCCCCCAATGACATGCCCAACCACCAGAATCCTAAATGACATATCACCTGCTGAGTGCTGTCAAAAGGCCAATGAGCTCCTGCCATGCTCTCTTTGATGAGGCATACTGCTTTCCCTGAGGTCTGGCATCCCAAGCAGTTACCCACCTTGTCTACTCCTATCAATGACACTGGCATTGAAGTCATTGATTAACCACCTACTAGTACAAAGAGAGGCAACGATTGCAAAGGATAAAAGAAAACAAGACAGCAGACCAACCCCCCCCCCCCCCCCAAAAGGTATATATTCTTTAATTATAAGGTTCAAGGTAAATAGATCATACAAGACCCAACATGCAGTGCCGTACCGAGGTCTAATGACACCCGGGGTGGGTCGCCGCTGCGCACCCCCCCCCCCCCCCGGGTGCAGCATGGCACACACCCCCCTCTGGAGCGAAACCCCCCCCCGGACCGCATTCTTACGTGCGGGAGGGCCGATCCGCCCCGAGTGCACGTTACTCGGAGCTGCGTCGGCCCCCTGGTTCCCTGCTCTCTCTGCCCCGGAACAGGAAATAACCTGTTCCAGGGCAGAGGGAGCAGGGAACCAGCGGGGCCGGCAACCCCCGAGCGCGTGCACCCGGGGCGGACCGCCCCTCCCGCCCCCCCCTTCCTACGCTACTGCCAACATGACCATGTTTCACAAGTCAAGCTGCATTAGGGGTAAAAGCACACACATGTGGCTGGGAAAAGATCAGCCTGTCACATCTACTTTTCAGTCATCAAATGTACAACCAATAGAATCAGTGGCATTCCTTTAAAATAGCAAATACCAGAGAGGCTCTTCTTACAAAAGAAACACAACAAACAAACAGACCCCAAATCCAAATAAAAAACCCGACGTGGTCCACATTTTGCCCACCAAGGGCTGACTCAGTCATATATGACACAGACTAAGCGGTGCCTTGCATGTAACTCTGTGCCTGATACTGCTCACCGTGCACTATGAATAATGTTCTGAGTTTACAGCAGCGTTTGCTGCCCGTCACTGTCTGTGTCATATACCCTTGAGACAACCCTTGGTGGTTGAAACAAGGACCACGTCAGACTTTTAATAAAGAAGACTTTTTTTATTGGAATCTGGATCTGCGATGTTTGTTTGTTGTGTTTCTTTAAAATATACAGAGATTATGAAATGGAAATCCATGTAGTGATCTGTGTGTGTGTTAAAAGAACACCACTGATCCCGTTGGTTGTAATTTTTGATGACTGAAAAGTGGGTGTGGCAAGCTGGTTCTTCCCATCCATTTGTTTATACTTTCATCCATGATGCAGCCTGACTGGCAAAACATGGCCATATATAGTCTTTTATGACTTATTTAATTTTAAACTTTTAATGTAAGTATAAAACTTTTTTACGCTGGTCTGCTATCTTATTTGAGCCTGCAAATAGGTGGGAAAATGTGGGATACAAATGCAACAAATAAATAAATATTACTTGGAACCATGATTGCAGGGTTTGGAAGGAACCTTGTTGCATGGCCCCCCCCAGCCCGGAACTGTCAGGGCAATGTCCCAGCTAGATATGCTGAAGGGGGATATAAAAGATGTAGGGCCCCTTTTACTAAGCTACGTAAGCATCTATGTGTGCCCAACGTGAGCCAAAATGGAGTTACCACATGGCTACCGCGTGGCCCTTGCGGTAATTTCATTTTTGGCGCGCGTCCGCTACACGCACTTTAAAAAAAAATTTCTGCCATGTGTCAGCTACGCGTGCCAAGTTGCATTTGGCGTGCATAGGTCACTGCCTGGCTACCATGTGAGACTTTACCGCTAGGTCAATGGCTGGCGGTAAGGTCTCAGACCCAAAGTGGACACACAGCAATTTTGATTTTGCCGCATGTCCATTTTCAGCAAGAATTTTTAAAAGGGCTTTTTTACAGGTGCACTGAGAAATGGATTGGCACGCGCCCAAAACCCGCACCTACACTACCGCAGGCCATTTTTCAGCGCACCTTAGTAAAAGGACCCTGTAGTTATTAATGAATACTCATTGTGCAAGGTTCCAGCCCTGTTTCCTACTGAGTTGGAAGAAGCAGTTGGAAACTACCAGGCTAAATAAAAATAAAAAAGTCCACATTGGTTTTCATATGAAGCATGCAACATGACTCAGCATGATGGCAGCAATTCTATAAATGGGCACCTAAGAGCATCCTATTCTATGAAATAGTGAAGTCAAAAATGCGTACCTATAATTTAGGTTGTGTACTACCTTGACTGAGTTTAAGAAACATGCTGATATAAAGCGAGATTTCGTGAAAAGGGATATCCAGAGAAAGCTATCAAGCAAGCTTATTTGTGAGCCAGGTTTGCTCAATCTTTTAATTCAAGATTGAGTGAAATGTTTAGAAGTAGAGAAATTGATCTGTGTACTTCCTTTTTTCCACATTGGTTTCCCGTTTTGCTTGGTTGATCAGACATCATTGGCACATTCTCCAACTGAGTCCAGCCATTACAGAGTTTCCTATCATAGCGCTATCAGCAGGGTAAAACCATTGGTGAGCATTGTGCAGCTCAGAGATATTATAAGCTGCCTATGGGAGAGACTGTTTTTAAACATACATCGTGTGGAAAATGTCAATGGTTCGCCTTTACAGTTTCAGGATCTACTTGGAGAGATGAGAGATCTGGGATGACGATTTATGCCCGCTCAAATACAACATATAATAGCAGCAATGTGATTTATGTAATATGCCCTTGTGGATTGATCTACGTGGGGTATAATAGTCACCCCATTAAGCTTTGCTTAAATAAGCACATGTCCTGGATCAACACAGAAAATTTGCAAGCTCCTATGGTTCAACATTGGTTGGATAAAGATCATCTTGTTTCTGATCTTTCTACCCTCATCTCCCCTTACATTCCCGCCCGTAACCTCCGTTCACAGGATAAATCCCTCCTCTCAGTACCCTTCTCCACCACCGCCAACTCCAGGCTCCACTCATTCTGCCTCGCCTCACCCTATGCTTGGAACAACCTTCCTGAACCCTTACGCCAAGCCCCCTCCCTGCCCGTCTTCAAGTCTTTGCTTAAAGCCCACCTCTTCAATGCTGCGTTCGGCACCTAACCCTTACCGTTCAGTGAATCCAGACTGCTCCAATTTGACTGCCCCTATCGGACCAACCGTTCACTTGTCTATTAGATTGTAAGCTCTTTGAGCAGGGACTGTCTCTCTTTGTTAAATTGTACAGCGCTGTGTAACCCTAGTAGCGCTCTAGAAATGTTAAGTAGTAGTAGTAGTAGTGATCTGAGATGGCGTGTGATTGATCAAGTATCAGAAGGATGGGAGGGTGGCAACTTTGAGCGGCGACTGAACTTCAAAGAACAATATTGGATCTTTCGTTTGGAATCAGTGGCCCCAAAAGGACTGAATGCTGAGCTTGAGTGGATGATGTTAATTTGAATTTGGAGTTCTGATTGGTTGCATGGAGTGTCAGCTGACAAGTTACAAAAAAATATACAAAGGGTTCCTTATGACGCCACCGCCGTCTTGACTGTGGAGTTAACAGGAGACGGTTGGATTTTGTTACATTGAACTGTTAAAGTTATATTTAAATTTGCATTTGTGAATTTTCTGGGGAAAAAAAATATATATTATTTATTTATTTATTTTTAATAGGAGCGTTTCTTGAGACAGCATCTACAAAATACGAGTCACGTCAGAGTACAGTTCCCTAGCCAATTTCTTCTTTGAAACAGATGAGATATTTTTATAAATGATGATGAAAGGATTGAAGCTACATAATTTCAGTGAAAGTTTTGAAAATATTGACCTATGGCGATTGAGGTGTAATTAAATCTTCTTGGTGAAGGTTTGGATTGTGTGAGTGACACCACTGAGGTCACAAAAATATTTTTAAAACATTTTTAAAACACGCATATATATGTAGGACATTGATTTATAGTGTTGGTATGATGTATGCTTATAATTTAGGCATGAACATTTACGCCAGCCACAGAGATGGCGTACAGGTGTGGGCCTAAATGATGGACATATGCTGTGGTGATCAGTGAAAGGGCAAAGACGGTCCAGGTGGGATAATTAAGAGCAATACTCCCAGAGCAGAAAGAAGGGGAAAGGGGCAGTTGAAGGAGCTACAATAGCAGTAAGAGAACTAGGCATGACAAGGCAAAACTCTTCAGGACCAATGTTTTCTCTCATTTTTGCTGGCCTATGTGTGCATGAAAAACATTTTGGGGGTGATATAGAGACCACGAGAGGGAACCTGGCTAACTCCTGCAATTGGCGGCTAACCAGAAATTCAATGCTGGAGCCGTATCTTGAAACTGGTATTGAATTTCCAGTGTTTTTTTGGCTCCTAAAAATATAGCCGGTTAAGCCGATATTCATCGGCAGACCAGCTAAGTTACAGTGGCAAAAGATAGATCTGCTATTTACACAGGGCTATCTGGACGCTAATCTTAGCCGGTGAGCCAATGAATATTGGCGCTGACTAGCTATATCAATCAACATAGCCGGTGACCGGGCTAGTCACTAAACCAATACAGCAGAATACTAGCGCTTAGCCAGCTTAAAACTATTTAACCAACTAGGACTGTTCCTGGCTGGTTAAATAGTTTTAAATATTGGCTGGTCTGTGTGCAAGGTTTCAGCTTCAATGTGTGCGGTATCGCCTATGTTCACAATAAAGAAAGCCAGCAAAAAGTTGATGCGCACAGTTACTAGGGTTGTGTGCTCCCTTCCTGACCTGTGTGCATGCGCACATGTGCACAGCTTAGAGAGAACACTGCTCAGGACAACATCAATTACAGCAAAACTGTCAGGCCAACATCAGTTCTCCCTAGGCCTCTGCAGTGGGAGGAAGGGAGAGAAAGGGTGTGTGGCCCAACCCTAGAGAGGGAAGCTCAGTGAGAGCAGTCAGCTGCTGAGCAAGGCATGCAGGAGTCACTAAGGCTTGGCCTGGCTGATCTGTACAGTGAAAAACAGGACTGCCTGTTGGAGATACCTGTTAATGTTTAACTGTTGGGAACAGTCAGCAGCTGAACAAGGTGTGCAGGAGGCAATGATGCACAGTGAAAAAATGTAAATGAATGAAGAGGGTGCCTATGAAGATGTGGGGCACATTGAAACTATTTTGTTTAGCCTTCTGAGTTTATCACATGGCAAATGCGGTGTCACGAAAAGTATAGAATATTTGGAAGCTGCTTAAACAGATAATTCCTGATGGTACGATAAAGCGGAGGAAAAGAAAACAAGATGTGGATTGAATGTGAAAGCTGCTTCAACCATGCAGAGAGTAAAGAAGGAAAAAAAAGTTTTAAACCAGCATTTTTGGTAGTGTGGTGCATTATTAATTAAACCCTGGCAGAAAATCAGAGGGCTGACTCTAGCTACAGAAACAGCCTGGAAGCAGTCCAGCATCACTATGCACTTCGGGGACACTGAACTGAGAGAAGCCCAGAGCATTTAAAAGGACAGTGTCACCAAAGCTTTCTGCCCAGGGGAATGATGCAAGTCCGAATGGGCACCAAGTGTGAGGGTGGGCCTTCAGGAGAATATCTTATGTTTTCTTTTTGGTGGATCCAGCTTTTTCGAGTTTTATCACTGATATACTGAATGCCATGAACTTGTTTTGACAATGATCTGTTCAATCGTACTAACACTGTTTTGCAGTGTAGGGTTTGTGGGGGTGGAGGTATTAGGAGGGGTTTGGGTTGAATTATAGGTGGAGCAGCATTTATCTATTTAATCTGGGGGTTGGAGAGAAGGTAAGGATGGAGTAAGGGGGATAAGGAGGTTGTATAACTTAACGGTATAAATTTAGAAATGTTTATTTGATGATGTTTCTATTGTTCTGCATTTGGTGTTCGATAAAATCGTTTAAACTTTAAAGGGACAGTATCACTGCTAGGAGCTTGACTAATCCCGTGATGGAGTAATCAAGAACAATCGAAGAAGAGAAAAAGTCTCTGCAGATAATCAAAATCATAAAAAGAGCGGTGACGACCCAGAGAGGGACACCGAGCCACAGAAGTTCCACAAAAAATAGTTTATTCAAACCAGATGTACAGCCAAATTTGATTATACAGCTGGTTTGAATAAACTATTTTCTGTGGAACCTTTATGACTTGGGTCTCTCTCTTGGTCCTCAGCACTCTTTTTATGAGGTGGAAGCAATTAAGTTTGTTACAAGGTCTTCCAAGACACAGGATTGCTGGCAATAAGGATACTGCAGAGTGAGGGAGACAGATCCACTACCAAGGTGCACCAGAGAGGGTGCTATGCATCATCGCACATAGCTTATAACATTCTGTAAGTTACTTGTGTATGAGCCCACCCACGTTCCACCCAAGTGTACACCTACTTGTACAATATGTATTATAATGACATATGAACATAGGTGGCACATATCTGTTCATGTATACTTTATAGAATTGTCCTGCACATGGACAAGTAATGCTCAGACATTTTGGCTAAGTCTAAGTCTATCAATTTTTGATATACCGCCTTCTATTGAAGCACAAACCAATGTGGTTTACATATATAACTATTCAGGTACTTGCACTATCCCAGATGGGCTCACAATCTAAGTATATTGTACCTCGGGCAGTGGAGGGCTAGGTGACTTGCCCAGGGTCACAAGGAGCTGTAGAGAGAATTGAATCTGGTTCCCCAGGATCTTAACCCACTGCTGACTGTTAGGCAGCAGTGGGAATGGAACCTGGTTCCCCAGGTCTGCATCCTACTGCACTAACCATTAGGCCACTCCTCCACTCCACTCCTCCACTAATGTCTCTCAAGGCCAAACTACTGCTTCTTGCATGAATGGTCTCTGTGAAACTGAGTCCATTGTTTCTACCTGAGCACTGTAGAGGTGAAGTACCCCAAAATTTCAAACAGTATTTAAAAAAACAGAAGCCACATCACCTGCAGTGTGATCAAATGTGTCAAGGTGTTAAAGCCAACGTGATCTTCCTATAACGTTTTAAAATAACACCAAACATGCAGCATAAAATCCAATCCGTCTCCTTTGCTAAAACCTTTTTAAGACTCTAGGCAGTCTTATATTCGGAATGGGAATATTTGTCTACAAAATCTAGAACATTCTGAGACTGTAGTTATTGAAAACAAAAAGGTAGATACGGACTAGTCTGTCTCTAAAGAGCTGGATCCATACGGATGCTGTTTTAATTCATCCAGTCCTCAGGCATTTCTTGGATACTTACGAACTGTCGTCTTGTTTACAAAGTAGGTGCAGGTAACACCATCTGCTTTCCTGCCCATCAACAATCCATTTCCTCGCAGGACAACCTGAAATTCCACTGAATGAAATAATAATAGTGAGAATCAGAATCATTCATAATTACTTAAAACAATAATTGGACAGCCTGCATGTCTCAGGTGTGTCAAAACAGGGAAGCCTAAGGCGGCAATAACAAGCCACTTTGAGCAAAAGTGAGAGAGTGACTTTTCTGTACAACATCTGCAAAACTGGAACTGTGTTTCTCACTAGCAAAAGATGAGGAGACAAACGGGGGAAAAGTATTCAGGTCATTTACCAATAGTGCATGCAAATACTGTTCACATGCATTATTTACCGCAGGGCCCACTGCGACCGTAAATGAATCCCTTAGAGGCATATTTTCAAAGCAGTTTGGGAGGCTAAGTTCCATAGGTTTCTATGGAACTTTGGGAGGCTAAGTGCTTTGAAAATGAGCCTCTTAGTGAATCAGACTCTAAGTAAAAGACACATGGAAAATTACCATTTGACTGCAGGATAGTAACATTTGTGGCATATAAGTTCTATTATTAGTATAGATCAAGGGTGGGCAACCACAGTCCTTGAGGGCCACAACCCAGTCAGGTTTCCACAATGAATATGCAGGAGATTGAAGTACTGCTTCCCTTGTATGCAAATCGATCTCCTGCATATTCATTGTGGAAATCTTGAAAATCTGGCTGGGTTGTGGCCTTCAAAGACCGGGATTGCCCACCTGTGGTATAGAATAGATGGTTAATATGGGCCCAATGTTCAGACCGTGGAAGGGAGCCCGGCTAACTCTCGTGGTTAACAGTCAGCCCAGATATTCAATACCAGGCTGTTTCTGGTGACCGGCATTGAATATGCGGGCGTTTTTTGACCAGTTAAATTTAACCAGCCAAGCCAATATTCAGCGCTGGTCAGTTAAGTTTAAACTTGCCAATAGATATTCCTTCTATTTCAGCCGCCAAACTATGCCAGTGATACACTGAATATTACCAGATAGCCAATTATATTATGTGATCTCCCGTTGAATACTTACGGATAGCTGGTTAAGTGCCATTTAACTGGCCAGGAGCAATTCCTGGCCAGTTAAATGGCTTTAAATATTGGGGAGTATGTTATCTAACTGATCAGTATTCAGCGGCACTTATTCAGATAGGAGCTACTCTGGGGCGGACTGACCAATGGGACAACAGGACAGTGCCCGATTGCCCACAACAGTAGGAGGCCCATTCTCCCCTAGCCTTCATTTGATAAAAGGTTAGGGGCCCCATGTCCGTTATTGCCCAGGGGCCCAGACCACTATCAGTCCACCCCGGGAGTCACTCCTACCTGGATAACCACCACTCACCAAGCCCATACCTAGATTTTCAGAATTATCTGCAGAGTGTCACCGAAAATCCAGACAGATCAGGTAGCACCAGGGTAGAGTTTCCAGTTATCTGATTAGCAGCAGCCATATTTAATCTGCTTGATTGGGAAACCACCTGGATACAATCAGTGCATTTTTTTCTAGCAAAAAAGGTGCCGGTACTCAAATGCTAGGCCACCCTTCAGGGGTGAGGTGATCACTGAGGAACCCACCCCACAATAGCCAGGCCCCCTGCAACCAGTCACAGAATCTATGACAAGGCAGAACTGGTGTGTAGAGCCTGAGCTCTTTCACTAAAACTTGGGGTCTATGGGTCAATTTTAGTAGACAATAGAAAAGGTGCCGGTACTCAGCACCCCCAAGTACCCCCTCAAAAAAAGCCCTGGATACAATTAGGGCAACTGTCATAACTTTTTTAAGGGTAGGTATCTCAGTGCCTGGTCTGAATATTGCTGCTGTCTGGATAAATGCAAGTGAGCAGCCTATACCCAGATATATAGCAAAATGCCACGGCCAGCATTTTAAAGTGATACCAACAGTGGAGATCAAATATCAAGGGGGAAAGGTTTAGAGGGGAAGTTATCAATGTCATGTACTGTTAAGACATGCTATTTTACTGTTAATCCAGGTTATTATAACTATGGCTCATTGTTTAAAATGGTACCTGTGCCAAAATAGCACAGTTAATGGTAAAATAACACGTCTTAATGGTAGCCCACGTTGATAACTACCCCCTAAATTAACGTGCCCATTTAGCTCTGCTATTACTCTGTTAAAAGCAAGGTTAGTTATTTTTAATTCCAGTCCACATATGGATTAACACATTTTAGATTTAAAAAATTAACAAAATCATATTATATTAAACATTTACAAAAGTTCAGTGGTAAGTCTGAATGCTCATTACACCTTATTTGTTTTCCCTTCCCTGGCTCCTCAATGAATGTTGAGCCAAATTCAAGACTCTGGTGTTGCTCCACAAAGCACTCGTCAAATGGAGACAGGGAGGGGGAATTTTAGAAACATTTTTCTACGTGTAAAACCTGCTTTGATAAAATAGTGCAACAACCCATGGATCTAAAACATTGGCACATGGAAGAGGTGCTCCTGCTTTTACGTGACCTGGGTTTGGTCTGGGTGAAGCAGAGCACAGCTGGAGATGTGATGTATATATAGGGGTTGATGTTCAAAGCTATTTAATCTGCCAGAAATGGCCCTTGGCTGGTTAAGTTGCTTGTGCAGGGCTATCCACTGATATTCAGCAGCAGTTAACCAATTGGTATCGTTCAATATCACATTTTGTAGCGGTCTATGGGCACAGTTGGCACTTATGCAGTTAAGTGCCTATATTCATTACATTACATTACATTACAAAAGGGCTTATAAACCGTCAACTCTCAGACTAGGATTCAAGGCAGGATACAAAACATAAAAAATTGATACAATCATAGGAATTACAAAATCAATCAAAAATTGACTAAAAACATATAAATCATTAATTACATTGATGTAAATAAGTGACTAAATTAAGCAGCAATATTGGACCGCATAAAAGTCAGTCCTATCGTCATGCAGTGTCGCTTAGGCAGTCAAGTGCTGAATATCGCACTGAACCATATAAAAGATAGCTGGCCCAGCGGCACTGAATATCTGGGGTTAACAGCAGCAGTGGCTAAGAAACCTCTCACCGCTGCTGGCTGAATGTCATCCCCACAGGTTATATGAACTACACGGGAACACATGCAGAGTACAGGCACACCTTCACATCCTTTTCATATCAGGTGGAAATTTCTGCTTAGGCATTTGGGTGCTCTTGAGGTCGATTCTTCTGGGTGCTTATTTTATAAAGGCACATAAACATGGACTTCTCACCAAGTGTTCTGGTATGAAATTGCCCCCCCCCCCCCCCCCCCCCCCCCCCCCCCCCCGGTAAAGTAGAGATAAGTCAGTGCTCTATCTTACGGAATATGGACGGGAATTGTATGTATGGCGCCTTAAAAATTGGTGAAGTAAAACCATGCAATTAGTGCACCCTATATAGAATTTTGGGGTATGCTGCTAATTATGCTTCATCTGGAAACTGATATTTTAAAATTTCACCAAAGACATTCTTTCTAGGGCAGATCTGCAAAACTAACTTGGTTATTTTACGATGCTCTTCAAAGCAATTGTCTTTTAATGTTTGTGCATATTTTCTCTGAGCCACCTACAATTTCATGACAGGTGGACTACAAATTAGAATAAATAAATAAATGACATAAATTAGCAAACAGGAGACTGGGATTCAGTTCCAAACTCTAGCACCTGCTCCTGGAGCTGCCTGGGGCACAGACTGGGGCTAAAGAGAAAATCATAGCCCCTGAGGGGATAATATGCCGCTAGAATATTTACACTACGGGGAACAAAATGGACACAGTGGCTGGATCAGTAGGCCTCTGTCTCCAACTCATCTGCTTTCACTTTTAACCCAGCACCTGCAAGGTCGTTAGCATTCCTTTTGGAAGGAAGCCTCCCTCTTTTTAGGCCAAAAGTGTACCACTTTTCCACATTCTCTGTTCCAAAACCTCCTATTGCATTGCAGTACAAAATAAGGACATGGCATTCCCTCTAGTTTCTTCCTTAACACCTACAGCCTACTCTGAGGAATGGTGGTGGGCAGAAACCTTGCTACTGCTTATTCCATGGCAAGCTTGAAAAGGTTGGGGCTGTCTATTCTGTGTGTCTATACAGCACTATGAACACTGACACCTGGTAGCATTAGGGAAAGGATGACAAATATAACAAGAATCCAAAAAACCGCATCATGGAAAAGAATTCTGGAGGAAGCCACATTCCGTTCGCTACTGCAGTGTGACGGGACTTCTCAGTGGCCACCGGCAGCTTGAATACATATGGTTCATTTATGCAGACCATGAGGGAAATTTTATAAACAGTCACCTAGCCTGAGAGGTCAACAAGATGCCTATCCGCAGCCTATTTTATAAGGACACAGGTTCCTGTGTGTCTTTATAAAATACTCAGACAAATCCTGCAGAAATGGCAGGTAGAATCCATGTACACTTGTATCTGCTTGGGAGCAGTATACATTTACATGTGTGCAATATACCCGTTTGCATGTACTGTACAGAGTATGCATGTAAATGGTGCCTCCGCCCACATGCCACAGAGCACTCCATCAAATGTGTGCCTCAAGTGTTTTGCCATCATGTATATTTTTACAAATAGGGCAATTTTATGAAAGGCGCTATTACTACTACTACTACTTGACATTTCTAAAGCGCTACTAGGGTTACGCTGCACTGTACAATTTAACATAGAAGGACAGTCCCTGCTCAAAGGAGCTTACAATCTAAAGGCGCTATTGGCTTAGGTGTCGGAATGGGGGGAGCCACAGGTGCCATGGCACCCCCAAACCTTTTCCTCCTTCTTCTCTCGCCACAAGGTATTTACTCCCTTACTTCACTATCCCAGGGCAATGACTCTATGTACTGCCTAAGAGGCATTGAGCATCTGTGTATGATCAAGGCTGGCTGGCTTCTGTCCCCTCTGAAACAGGATGTTAAGAGGAGACAAGAGCTAGCAAGTCTTGAGCATGCATAGCTGAGCAAGGCCACACAGCGGTCTCATGTTGACAGGCAGAAGATAGAGTCATCACCCCAGGATAACAAGATAAGGAAGTAAATACCTTGTGGCAGCTGGACAGCCAATAGAGAAGGAGAGGTATGCTGAAGATGGGAAGGGGGAGGGGAAGGGAAGGGGGGAATGCTAGACACCATGAGCAGGAGGAGGAAAGAAGAAGAGAACCTCAGATATGCTGAAAAGGGGAAGGAGAAGGGGGAGGATGCTGGACACTATGGGTGGAGGAGATGGAAGATGAGGAATGGTAGGGAAGAGAGAGATGCTGGTTACCATGGAGGGGAACTGAAAGACAGAAATACTGGACACCATGGGGAACTGAGAGGGATGGAGGGAAAGAGATGCCGAAATCCATGAAGGGGACTATGAATGGTAGGAAAGGATTGAGGAGGGGTTGGGAGCAGAGCTGGGGGTGGGATTGGGGGTGGAGCTGGGGGCACAGTTTGAGCATCCCTAAACAAAAAGGCTTTCCGTTGCCCCTGACTATAGGCATGTGTATTGGCATATACACACAAAAATGACTTACTTTATTGATTGATTGATTGGGATTTATTGACTATCTTTATGAGCAGTTTTACCCAAGGTGGTGAGAAAATGACCCTCTATGTGGGTTAAATCATTGAAAAGTGAGCATATGAATTGTGCTTGCTTCTGAGACCTTCCTGACCTGCCCTCCAATAGAGTCTCTTTCACATGCACAAAGAGCTTGGGATAATTTGTAAAGGGGATTTTTCCATGAGTATGTGGTCTTCTGAAAATTTCCACCATGGAGCTGATTTCATAACAGGTCGACCATTTGAGAAGTCCATAAAAGTGTATTTTTTATAAAAGCAAATCATCCAGTAGCAAAAAGTTTATATATATATATATATATATATATATATATATATATATATATATATATATATATATATATATATATATATATATATCAGGGTTTCAATGAACAAACAATAAACCAGTCCTTCACCTGAAATTACCAATTAAATCTGTAGTGACTTCCTCAGTAGAACCTCAGCTGTGCTACTCAAGGTGTAAATCTCGAAGGTCAAAAACTGTACACCTGGAGTAGCATGGCTAAAGTTCTGCTGAAGAAGTCACTACAGATTTGATTGATAATATCAGATGACAGACTGGTTTTTGTTTTTTGTTTTTTATAAAAGCATAACAGGTATTCTAATGGGGCAATTCTACAAGTGGAAACCTCCATTTAGGCACCAGAAGATGCGGTGAGAGACTGTGCTATAACGGCAGCTGGCCGCCTAGGTTCTGTTACAGAATATTAACGCAACTCTGGGAACTGAGGTGCATAGTCTACTATCTTTAGGTACCCAGGTTCATAAGGCAATAAGAGATTCTTTTCAGTTACTAAAGAAATTAAGAACTATTCGGAAATTTTTTAATCTGTCTGTTTTTAGACTGTTGCCTTAGGTTTTGATATTGTCAAAACCAGTGGCGTAGCTACTTGGGGCCACAGGGGCTTGGGCCCCCATAGATTTGGCCCTGGACCCCCCCTGCCGATGACCCTCTCGACCCCCCTTCCCGCCACCAACCCGCCTCCACCGTCACCTACCTTTGCTGGCGGGGGACCCCAACCCCCACCAGCCAAGGTCCTCTTCTTCTGGTGCAAGGCTTCGTTCTGTTTCTGATGGCGGGAGGGGGGGTCGAGAGGGTCGTCGGCAGGGGGGGGTCAAAGTTGTTGGTGGTGGTGGTGGCGGCGGTGGGGGTCAGCAGCGCCAAGGGGGGCTAAAATTTGCCCCCTCACCTCGGGCTATGGACCCCACTCCCACCAAAATCTGGCTACGCCCCTGGTCGAAACTGGACTATTGCAACTCTGTTTATATTGGTTGCACAAAGTTGCTGAAGTCTAAATTACAGCGAGTATGGAATGCAGCGGCAAGAACTATTTTGTAGCGGACAAATATGATATCATATTACTCCTTTGTTATTCCATCTGCATTGGCTACCATTAGAAGCAAGATTTCGATTTAAGGTATCAGCTTTGACCTATCAAGCACCTTATAGATATACCCCTGCTTATTTAGGCGTTCATCTTGCTTTTTAAAATGATTTTATTTCTAGATCTACTAGAAATCAATTTTTATTAAAGTTTCTCTCATTTCGCCATGTAAAGGCAAAGAGGATTTTTCAATCCATTTTTCCGTATCAGGCTGCACAGTTTTGAAATTCTCTTTCTTCTTTTCTCTTAAGAATTTGTGGTTATCTTCAGTTTAGTAAAGCCCTTAAGACATTTCTTTTTAAGATATGTTATTAATTTGTGGTAACTAAGTTTTTTTGGCAAGTATTGTATAATCTCGTTTAAACATTGCAATTCCTGATGTTTGTTCAGTTTTTGTCTGTTATTACCCGCAGTGAACTTTGTGGTGTTGTGTGGGTTATAAGACAATAGTAACAATAATAATAATATTGGCATGCCGAACATTTTTTTTTTAATTTCTAGTCCGCCTACAACTACTGTAGGTGGATCACAAATCAACATACATAATAAAAAAACAAAAAGTCAATGACAGGGAACTAGAGTATACAGTATTCAAAAGGTAGCAGACAAGATCAGTCCCAGACATGTTCAAACAAATATGTCTTCAGCAACTTACTGAAATGAGCCCTACTATTACACAGTCTCAAGTAGCCTGGTAAATTGTTCCAGATTTGCGGACCCACTATTCAGAATGCAGTGTTCCTTGTATTGGCATAGACCACCGTTTGCAATTTATCATTCATCAAAAACTTCACATGTTCAGACCGCAAAGATTGAGCGGATCAATATTCCTGAATTACATGCCCACTATCACACCAGCCCTAGAGCTGGCATAGCTGCAGGCTCTAAATGCAGCAGGGATGTCCGCAACTTACCATATTCTGTAAGTTACAAGCATAAGTGGCAGCTCTGCCTATGTCCCGCCCATGCGTACGCCCCCTTGAATTTACGCACTGTTACAGAAAAGCACTTAGATAACATAATGGGCCCGATATTCAGACCACAGGAGGGAGTCCGGCTAAATCCTACAGTCAAAAGTCAGCCTGGATATTCAATGCTGGGCCTTTTCTAGTGATCGGCATTGAATGTCCAGGCATTTTGGGGCCAATTTAAATTTAACCTGCCAAACTGATATCAGCGTTGGCCAATTAAGTTTAAACCAGCCAAAAATATTCCTGCTATTTCGGCGGCCTGATTTGGCTGCCAAACTTAGCTGGTGATGCACTAAAATCGTCGGATAGCCGATTATATCATGCGATATAACCAGCTATGCGCTAACCAGGAATATTCAGTAAGAGGCAGCCGGTTATCTCCCGCTGAATAACGGCAGATAGCCGGTTAAGTACCATTTAACCAGCCAGATGCCATTCATGGCTGGTTAAATGGTTTTGAATATTGGCTGGTAAGTGTTTATCAGTATATTTTATAAATTACATACATACATCACAGCTCCATCCAAACTCTACCCAGCGATGCCTAAACATAAAAGTAGAAACACACTTTCCATGTGCGCACAGCTTGAAATCGATCTACGACAGAACGAACTTCCGTATATTACTGAAGACCTATCTCTTTAATAAAGCATACCACAAAGATCAACCAATGTGAATATGCACAACTCGCCCATCTATATTCAGAACTGTTTCTTAATATCTGCTGTATACTATTACTTTGTTTTATTATCATCATGCTGACCAAGATCCTGCAATACTAAATGTTTATTTACTAACATTTTTCCACTACTCATGATGTATTGTAAGCCACTTTAAGCCTGCAAAGAGGTGGGATAAGGTGGGATACAAATGCAACAAATAATAATATATATGTATGCGGTCAAGCAATTTTATAACACCTGTAAAAGCCAGGTTTTTAAAGGTGGAAAAAGCTTTAAAAATTGCCACCCGCATGTCTTGGGCCACAAGGAGCATTGGAGTAAACAGATGAAAGTATTGGAGGCAGCGCAAAACAGCTCTATGCTGAGTACAGGATGGAACAAAAGAGAGAAAGGAACTGCACATTAACCACTCGTTCTATACACTTGTGTGCACAATTTGACACTTAGTGCATACAGTTGCACGCACGAGTTATAGAATAGTGCCAGATACACACCTCAAGTGTGGCGGGTGGGGGGGATGGGCCTGGGTCCGCCTGCCTGGGGTGCACTGCACCCGCTGACGGCTGCTCCGGGGACCTGCGTGCTGCTGTGATGGAGCTGGGTATGACATCTGAGGCTGGCATACAGGCTGGCAAAGAAAAGTTTTTGGGGTTCTTTTTTTTGGTGGGGGGGGGTTGGTGACCACTGGGGGAGTCAGGGGAGGTCATCCCCGGTTTCCTCCGGTGGTCATCTGGGCAGTTGGGGCGCTTTTGGGGGACTTGTTCGTGAGAAGAAAGGGTCCAGAGGGGGTGGCACGGGTTCTCGCTTCTGCCGCCCTTCTTTTTTCCATTGTCGGCTGAGGGCGCCCATCTCTCCTCGGCCGATGGACATGCCCCAGTCCCGCCTTCACCATGCCTCTGACGCGCCCCCGTCGGCTTTGTCCGTTCCCGCGACGGACTGCAGTTGGAGGCGCCCGGGGTTGGCTTTCGATTGTACCGATTTGGGCGCCCCCGGGAGAGGGGCGCCCATCTCCCGATTTGGGTCGGAATATGGGCGCCCTTCTCTTTTGAAAATGAGCTGGATAGTGTACCTCCAAATAGAGCACCATACCCATGTGAAGTCACAAACAAACCAATGATTTAATTTACATGGAAGCCTTGTCACAAAAATGTAATAGTGTTTACTCTGGAGCAAAGAATTTTGACCGAGTGACCCCACTCCTGATTCAACATCACTATTCAGTTCACGATCCAGTTTAAGATCTTGATTTTGACACATAAATTTTTTTTTGCTCCTATCTGTCTTCTTTCTTTACACCATATCATCCAGTATGCTCTTTGCAATCTGTCTTTAAAGCCATTTATTCATTCCTTCCATGTACTGCAACTGAGAGAGTAAAAACTGTACAACAGGCGTGGACGCTGTTCAAAAATACCATCCTGGAGGCCCAGGCCATACATATTCCGCAAATTAGAAAAGAAAGACGGAAGTCCAAAAGACACCCGGCCTGGTTGAAAAGTGAGGTGAAGGAAGCTATTAGGGCTAAAAGAAACGCCTTCAGAAAATGGAAGAAGGAACCGTTCTGAAAATAACAAGAAACAGCATAAGGAGTGTCAAAACAAATGCAAGGCGCAGATTAAGAAGGCCAAGAGGGAGTATGAAAAAAAGATAGCATTAGAGGCAAAAAAACATAGTAAAATTTTTTTTCGGTATATTAAAAGCAGGAAGCCGGCAAAAGAATCGGTTGGGCCGCTGGATGACCGAGGGGTAAAAGGGGCAATCAAGGAAGACAAAGACGTAGCGGAGAGACTGAATGAATTCTTTGCTTCGGTCTTCACCGAGGAAGATTTGGGTGGGATACCGGTGTCGGAAATGGTATTTCAAGCGGACGAGTCGGAGAAACTTACTGACTTCACGGTAAACCTGGAGGACGTAATGGGGCATTTCGGCAAACTGAAGAGTAGCAAATCTCCTGGACCGGATGGTATTCATCCTAGAGTACTGATAGAACTGAAAAACGAGCTTGCGGAGCTACTGCTAGTGATATGCAACTTATCCTTAAAATCGAGCGTGGTACCGGAAGATTGGAGGGTGGCCAATGTAACGCCCATTTTTTAAAAAGGCTCCAGAGGAGATCCGGGAAATTATAGACCAGTGAGTCTGACGTCGGTGCCTGGGAAAATGGTAGAGGCTATTATTAAAAACAAAATTACAGAGCACATCCGAGGACATGGATTACTGAGACCAAGTCAGCATGGCTTTTGTGTGGGGAAATCTTGCCTGACCAATTTACTTCAATTCTTTGAAGGAGTGAACAAACATGTGGACAAAGGGGAGCCGGTTGATATTGTGTATCTGGATTTTCAAAAGGCGTTTGACAAGGTACCTCATGAAAAGCTACAGAGGAAATTGGAGGGTCATGGGATAGGAGGAAATGTCCTATTGTGGATTAAAAACTGGTTGAAGGATAGGAAACAGAGAGTGGGGTTAAATGGGCAGTATTCACAATGGAGAAGGGTAGTTAGTGGGGTTCCTCAGGGGTCCGTGCTAGGACCGCTGCTTTTTAATATATTTATAAATGATTTAGAGATGGGAGTAACTAGCGAGGTAATTAAATTTGCTGATGACACAAAGTTATTCAAAGTCGTTAAATCGCGACAGGATTGTGAAAAATTACAAGAGGACCTTACGAGACTGGGAGACTGGGCGGCTAAATGGCAGATGATGTTTAATGTGAGCAAGTGCAAGGTGATGCATGTGGGAAAAAAGAACCCGAATTATAGCTACGTCATGCAAGGTTCCACGTTAGGAGTTACGGACCAAGAAAGGGATCTGGGTGTCGTCGTCGATAACACACTGAAACCTTCTGCTCAGTGTGCTGCTGCTAAGAAAGCGAATAGAATGTTGGGTATTATTAGGAAAGGTATGGAAAACAGGTGTGAGGATGTTATAATGCCGTTGTATCGCTCCATGGTGCGACCGCACCTTGAGTATTGTGTTCAATTCTGGTCGCCGCATCTCAAGAAAGATATAGTAGAATTGGAAAAGGTGCAGCGAAGGGCGACTAAAATGATAGCGGGGATGGGACGACTTCCCTATGAAGAAAGACTAAGGAGGCTAGGGCTATACAGCTTGGAGAAGAGACGGCTGAGGGGAGACATGATAGAGGTATATAAAATAATGAGTGGAGTGGAACAGGTGGATGTGAAGCGTCTGTTCACGCTTTCCAAAAATACTAGGACTAGGGGACATGCGATGAAACTACAGTGTAGTAAATTTAAAACAAATCGGAGAAAATTTTTCTTCACCCAACGTGTAATTAAACTCTGGAATTCGTTGCCGGAGAAAGTGGTGAAGGCGGTTAGCTTAGCAGAGTTTAAAAAGGGGTTGGACGGTTTCCTAAAGGACAAGTCCATAAACCGCTACTAAACGGACTTGGAAAAATCCAAAATTCCAGGAATAACATGTACAGAATGTTTGTACGTTTGGGAAGCTTGCCAGGTGCCCTTGGCCTGGATTGGCCGCTGTCGTGGACAGGATGCTGGGCTCGATGGACCCTTGGTCTTTTCCCAGTATGGCATTACTTATGTACTTATGTAACTTAATTGTTAAATTAGCTGCTAATTGGCATTAACAATCAATTACTGGCTATATTTGGCATTAATTGCCACTAATTTGTAGTTATACACACATCTGCCTTTAGCTGGTATTCTACAAATTCAGTGCAGAAAATTCACAGCGCTTAACTGCAAGGGGAGGTGTCTACCTGGGAGAGTCCGCAGGATGCCTAGCACTTATGTGCACAGGTTAGAGAATACTAGCAGTTAGGTGTGAGCATTTGTATCAGCTGCTGAGCTAGTGGAAGTCAGGGCCGCCGAGAGACTGGGCCAGGCCTGGGACAAGGGGGCATGGAAATGGGAGGGTCATGGGCGTTTGGGAATGGACCGGGGGGTATGGTTTTAAGTGACAAGTGTAATTATAGAATATGGGTGCTCTGTGCGTAAATTTTCTTTGGTGCTAATAGCAGCACCTAAATCTACACGTGACCTTTCCGCTTAAGCGTCATTCTATAAACTGTGCCAAACATTAGGCACAGCTTATATAATACTGCTTAAGCGGGGTTCAGCGCCAATTTTTTATGTGCCATTTATAGAATTCACCCCTCTCCCCCGGATTCTATATAGAACGCTTAGAGATCTGTATTGAAATCCAAGCATATTCTGTAACAATGCGCGTAACTTAATAACACTTAACAATCAATAGTGAACACTAATTGGCAATAATTAGAATTTACAAACACACCTCCCTAAGCGTATTCTGTAAAGCATTGCGCCTAAATTTTAATGTGCACAGGCAAAAAATGGGTGTGGTTATGGGTGGGATAATGGGCATTTCAAAATTTACACCTGTTATTAATAGAATATGACCCTGAGCACCTAAATCTTCGCGCTGGGATTTATGACACATTCTCGTTGGTGTAAATGGAGGCGTGCAGTTTTAGGCACTAGGATATCAACTAAGCTTGTTCTATATACTGTGCCTAAATCTAGGTGCCACTTATAGAATATGCTTAGGCGGAAATGTTTTCTGAGCAGATGTTCTAGGCGCCATATATAGAATCTGGCCCTATGTGCGTATCTCTGGAACAGAGGCGCATGTGCACATATATACCCTCTGGTCACATAACCACATTGAGATTATTTAAAAAGTTAACACTGAACTTAAGATGTATTAAAGCGCCGCTGGAGTTTTTTATGCTCATGATTGCATCTAATGATTATGTGTATTGTGACAAAGCTGGCACTCGGGGCCAAACAGAGAAGCAGCTAATCCCTGAACTACGGTTCCCAGAAGCCCTTGCAAGCAGGAAAGAGGAGGGTAGCTCCAAAAGGGTGGAACGGATTTCCAACTCCAGCAGGGGGAGCAGTGGCTTTGTGCTAGGGGAGCCAGTTACTCCCTTCCCCACTAGAGGAAGAAGGGGAGGTGAAGCTCAGTCCCTTAGCTGCATCGTCGGTATATAATTCCCTCCAGCTGTGAGAGGGAGAGAGATTTCTGGGTGGCTCCCAGCCACCAGGAGAGAGAGGAAACTGATTGAGAGAGAAGCTGCCATGGAGTAGGTGGAGGACGGAAAGGGCCTGCCACTGGAGCTTCCCTGTGGGGGGGGGGGGGGGGGAGAGTAAGCTGCCATGGAGTGTGAGAATGTAAATGTAGCCCTGTCCAGCACATGAAGGCAGTGTGAGAGGCCACAGGGGTGTGGTGCTGTGAGATAGGAGGACAGCTGCCAGCCCTGTTTGCTACAGGGTCCTCCTGGGTGCTGTGAAGAGGACAGGGGCATTAAGTAGTGGTTTCCTTTGAAGAGACTGTTTGTGAAAGGGTTGAATTATTGGGATGCATAGAACAGCAGGCTGAACTTTGATGGAGCCCTTCTGAGGGAGAGGGGAGGTAGTGCAAAGGAAGTGGGCCTGAACTGTTAAGGAACTGAATGTTGGCTGGAGTTTGGAACCCGGCCTGAACCCTGTTTGTGAACTGCATTTCAATTTTGAGAGTTGAACTGAATTGAGAATAAAGCACTTTGGTCTTAAGTCCATATGGCAGTCTGGTTCTTTGCTGGAAACCTGTGAGCCTAACAGGGCTGCCGGCCCCAAACCAGAGTGGAGGAAGCGGACCCCTTTACAGTATAGAAGGTATATATGGGCATATATATGTCCATATATACCCATACACATAACCACACTGTTCTAGAATGACCCCCAAGGTGATGCGATAAAGAAAGCATTTGGGCATGCAGGGGGAACACTTGTTTCATTTGTGTTTCAATCATTTTGGTTTCATTTTAAGTAGAGTAGTGTGGTAGCCGTGTTAGTCCACTCTTAAGGTTATCAATAGAAATCAAACAAAATAAAACATGGAAAAGAAAATAAGATGATAACTTTTTTATTGGACATAACTTAATACATTTCTTGATTAGCTTTCGAAGGTTGCCCTTCTTCGTCAGATCGGAAATAAGCAAATGTGCTAGCTGACAGTGTATATAAGTGAAAACATTCAAGCATTACTATGACAGTCTGACAGGGTGGGAGGATGGGGGTGGGTCGGAGGTATGCATGGGGACATCAAAGCATATCATTGATATTCTAACAGGATGGGTGTGGATAGGTGAGGGGTGGGGTGATCAACAGAGACATACAGCTTTATGGTTTATAATGGGCTAGGAACCCCAGATCCTTGTTAAGTCCTTTCTGTTGGGTGTTAAAAAAAAACTAAAAATATTCAATCATTCTGACTTCAAAGGTCTTACGTTCTTGTATGGTTTTAAAGTTACCTTTCAGGATTCTCACTGTGAAGTCACTGGTACAGTGTCCTGGTCCTGTAAAATGTTGACCAACAGGCGTGGGAACCCTACTGGCACCAGTATTGTTCATGTGATGTCTATGTAAATTGAATCTTGTCTTAAGCATCTGGCCTGTTTCTCCAACATAGCATCCTTCCTTACATTTTTTACACTGAATGATATATACCACATTGGAAGATGAGCACGTGAAAGATCCCTTTATGTTGAATATCTTTCCTTTGTGGGTGACTGTGGGGTCCTGTGAAATATTTTGGCATAGTTTGCAACTGGATAAATTACAGGGAAGTGTGCCCTTCTGTTCCTTTTCAGTCTGTGATGGAAGTTTACTTCTGATTAGCTTGTGTTTTAAGTTGGGTGGTTGTCGGAAGGCCAGTACTGGTGGGGATGGGAATATCTCTTTCAGTAATTCATCCTCCTGGAGTATAGGTTGTAGATCTCTTATGATTTTCCTCAGTTTTTCCAGCTCTGGATTGTATGTCACTACAAGGGGAATTCTGTCTGTGGATTTTTTCTCCTTGTACTGTAGCAGATTCTCCCTGGGTGTTTTGAGGAAGGAGGCAATATTCTTGGAGATTATTTTGGGGTTGTAGCCTTTCTGTTTGAAGGATGCACTCAGGCTTTTAAGGTGTCTGTCTCTGTCCCCTGGGTCAGAGCAGATACGGTGGTATCTTGTGGCTTGGCTGTAAATGATGGATCTTTTTGTATGTGAAGGATGGAAGCTGGAGTTGTGGAGGTAGCTGCATCTGTCTGTGGGTTTCTTGTATATAGATGTTTGTATACAGCCATCACTGATTGAGACCGTGGTGTCCAACAAATTGACTTTTTCTGGGGAGTAGTCAATTTTGAATCTGATTGTAGGATGGTATGTATTGAAGGCAGAATAAAATTGTTTCAGAGTTTCTTCACCTTCCGTCCAAATCATAAAAATGTCATCGATGTACCGGTAGTATTTTAGAGGTTTGGTCTGGTGTGTATTCAGAAATGTCTCTTCCAGCTCAGCCATAAAAAGGTTGGCATATTGGAGTGCTGTCCTGGTGCCCATCGCAGTGCCCATTATTTGCAGATAGATATCATTGTTAAAGCGGAAGTAGTTGTGAGTTAAAATAAATTTGATTAATTTTGTAATAGTTTCTGGTTACCCACAAAGGAAAGATATCAACATAAAGGGATCTTTCACGTGCTCATCTTCCAATGTGGTATATATCATTCAGTGTAAAAAATGTAAGGAAGGATGCTATATTGGAGAAACAGGCCAGATGCTTAAGACAAGATTCAATTTACATAGACATCACATGAACAATACTGGTGCCAGTAGGGTTCCCACGCCTGTTGGTCAACATTTTACAGGACCAGGACACTGTACCAGTGACTTCACAGTGAGAATCCTGAAAGGTAACTTTAAAACCATACAAGAACGTAAGACCTTTGAAGTCAGAATGATTGAATATTTTTAGTTTTTTTTTAACACCCAACAGAAAGGACTTAACAAGGATCTGGGGTTCCTAGCCCATTATAAACCATAAAGCTGTATTTCTCTGTTGATCACCCCACCCCTCAATTATCCACACCCATCCTGTTAGAATATCAATGATATGCTTTGATGTCCCCATGCATACCTCCGACCCACCCCCATCCTCCCACCCTGTCAGACTGTCATAGTAATGCTTGAATGTTTTCACTTATATATACTGTCAGCTAGCACATTTGCTTATTTCCGATCTGACGAAGAAGGGCAACCTTCGAAAGCTAATCAAGAAATGTATTAAGTTATGTCCAATAAAAAAGGTATCATCTTATTTTCTTTTCCATGTTTTATTTTGTTTGGTTTCATTTTAGAATGCACAACTTTGTGCTGGACCGTTAGTACATGGTAAACAAAAAGCAAGCGTGACCAAAATGCATATGCACATCCCTAGACAGCGTAGCTCTCCACAGCTATTCCCACAGGTGACCACAAGAAAGACAACACCGACTGCTGAGGTCACTAACTTACCTCCCACACACACACTTGACGGGTCCACGTATAAGATTTCCGTGCACGACTGCTTTAAAATCTGTTTGAAGAAAACAGATGGAAAGTGGAAACAGCATAAATAAATTCTGTCACAAAATCAAATGATTTATTTTACATAGTTATTAACCACCTTTATGAAGAGATTCATCAAAGGCGGTGCACAGCAGGTACAACTTGATATAAAACTTACAATTATCCTGCTTATTTTCGAAGGAGAAGGGCGGCCATCTTCTGACACAAATGGGGAGATGGCCGGCCTTCTCCTAAAGCCGGCCAAATCGGTATAATCAAAAGCCAATTTTGGCCGGCTTCAACTGCTTTCCGTCACAGGGACGGCCAAAGTTCAAGGGGGCATATCGGCAGGGTAGCGAAGGCTGATAATGGAAAAAAGAAGACCGGCCCTGACGAGCATTTGACCGGCTTTACTTGGTCTCTTTTGTTCATGACAAAGCCTTGAAAAGGTGCCCAAACTGACCAGATGACCACCGGAGGGAATCGGGGATCATCTCCCCCTACTCCCCCAGTGCTCACCAACCCCCTCCCACCCAAAAAAAAAAATTAAAAACATTTTTTACCAGCCTCTATGCCAGCCTCAAATGTCATACCCAGCTCCATCACAGCCTGGAGCAGTTTTTAGTGGGTGCAGTGCACTTCAGGCAGGCGGACCCAGGCCCATCCCCCTCTACCTGTTACACTTGTGGTGGTAAATGGGAGCCCTCCAAAACCCACCACAAACCCACTGTACTCACATCTAGGTGCCCCCCTTCATCCCTAAGGGCTATGGTAGTGGTGTACAGTTGTGGGGAATGGGTCTTGGGGGGGGGGTTGGGGGGGCTCAGCACCCAAGGTAAGGGAGCTATGCAACTGGGATCATTTTGTGAAGTCCACTGCAGTGCCTCCTAGGGTGCCCGGTTGGTGTCCTGGCATGTGAGGGGGACCAGTGCACTACAAATGCTGGCTCCTCCCATGACCAAATGGCTTGGATTTGGCTGGGTTTGAGATGGCCGCCATTAGTTTCCATTATTGGCGAAAACCAATGGCGGCCATCTCTAACACAGGCGATCCCTAAGGGTGGCCCAAATGTTGAGATTTGGCCGGCCCTGACCATATTATCGAAACGAAAGATGGCCGGCCATCTTGTTTCGATAATACAGTCGGGTACGCTGCTTAACAGGGCCGTCATTAGAGATGGCCGCCCTTATAGATGGCCGGCCCCGTTCGATTATGCCCCTCCATGTTAATAATATAATCAATAGTAAATATAAACCAAATATAAACATAAATACAATCAATACAACAGGCACATTGAATCCTACTAATAGGAACAACATGATACAGTTTCAGAAATATACACATTAAAACAGCACATAGGACAATCATATAACAGAAATATGATAAATGTCATCGGAATACAAATGATACCACAATAGGCAGCATGGATTAACATTCATATAACACAGATATGATACTCATGATGTCACAAATGAAACACTTTAATAGGCACACAATAGAATTTAATATTCAAATAATGATGCTAATTTTTATTTATTACATTTGTACCCTATGCTTTCCCACTCATGGCAGGCTCAATGTGGCTTAAATATTATATACAGGTACTTATTTGTACCTGGGGCAATGGAGGGTTAAGTGACTTGCCCAGAGTCACAAGGAGCTGCTTGTGCCTGCAGAGGGAATTGAACCCACTTCCCCAGAATCAAAGTCCACCACTCTAACCACTAGGCCACTCCATGTTGTTTCTACAATACAATGAAACATCTTACTAGGTATACGAGAGGCAAGTACAGTTGAGATATCTAGACAGCACAAACTAAAGGCAAAATGTATGTAGAGACATGAGGAACTAGCGTAAGTTACAAGATGTGCACCAAGCTAGTCCAGTCACCACAAGTATTAAAGGCTTGGGAGAAGAGACAGGCTTTCACCTGCTTTCTGAAGTAGAAGTAGTCTCGAGTTAGACGTAGCCCCTCTGGGACTAAGTTCCAGAGTGTAGGGGCTACTCCTGAGAGGGGGTATCACATCGTGCAATTTCTTTTTACGAGACAGTAATGATCCTTGAGAGGACCTTAGAGGCCTCAAGGTGTGTAGAGGAGTGGCCTAGTGGTTAGAGCACTGGTCTTGACTTCCAGAGGTGCCTGTTTCAAATCCCACTGATGCTCCTTGTGATCTTGGGCAAGTTACTTAACCCTCCATTGCCTCAGGTACATACTTAGATTGTGAGCCCTCCAGGGTCTGGGAATTACCCAGTGTACCTGAATGTAACCCACCTTATAAGCTTATTCTTAAGGTACTCTGGCTCATTGTGTCTGAGGACCTTGAAAATTAAAGATAGATTATGTTTAGAAGCACCGGTGAGAAAAAAAAATAATCGGCAAATAAGAAATATAATAAAGAAGCAGGCAGTCGTCATTATCATCTCTAGCACACAGTGAAATCTGATCCAAGTCCTGTAAAGCAATGGTGCTCACCTGAAACAGGTGTTTTCCACATACAGCAGGACTGATCAGAAACTCAGTTCCTCCTACACCCCGAGTTATCTCACCAGCTGCTCTATGAACCAGCTAAGGAGACCACTCGCATACACAGTCCCTCCTACATCCCCAAGAGCTGTCTCACTGCACTCTGAACCAACCGAGGAGCTGAAGAGACCACTAGCATAGAGTTCCTTACTTCCCTGTGAGCTGTCTCACTGACTGAGCTTTGAACCAACCAAGCAGCTGAGGAGACCACCAGCACTAGCATACAGAATCCCTCCTACTTCCCTAAGAACTGTCTCACTGACTGAACTTTGAACCAACCGAGGAGTTGAGAAGACTGCAAGCATACACAGTCCATCCCCCACTTCCCCAAGAGCTGTCTCACTGCCTGACTGAGCTCTGAACCAACTAAGAAGCTGAGGAGGGCACATGCTCAGAACATGAGTTCTGAGCTCTGTGAGAGCAATCCTGCTCTGACACTGTCAGATAACATTACTCACTTGGGTGCCTGATTGACGACTGGAAAAAAATATTCTATTACTGCCCTACACTGTCACTGATGTTTTCACAAGGCCTGTTCTGTCTTGCTCATCTCTTTAAAATATGCCTAATTAGAAAGCAACAAATAAATCATGCTTTAGTTGCATTATTTACAAAGAACCATACAGTAATGAAAGTAGCAGTCCCAAAGTGACGCCAATAAAAGATCAAACGTTATCACAGAGGGAGGTGTAGCCCAGAAAGCAGGGGAAAGGATAACATGCCACAAGTCAGAGAAAGTGTGGCAGAGGCCAGGAGAGGGAGAAGATTAGGAGATCTGAGAAAAGCTGGAGATTGGAGCCAACAGGAAATTGGGGGAGGAGTGGGGGAGTCTGGCTCCACCACTGGAGCACAAGGAGTAAAACAGCAGCACATCTGGGACAAGGTGCAAGAAGAAACAACGCTGTCCAAACATGCTGGAATTGTCATTGGAGAGGGTGCATTGAAACATAACCACAGACAAAGAAATGAGAGCTTAGAGATGCAGGTCTCACGCCAGCCCTCAGGATCCCTCCAGGCACTGTTTAAATATGTTTCATACACACTTATTGTGAACATGCCAAAATTCAAAGTGCCTGAGCAGGCTTCAGAAACCCCGGTTTAGAAGGCAGAAAAGGCAAGAATTCGAATTTGAGGAAACTGGATATCATACGAAGAGAATGTTGTGATACATAATGCAGGGAGCATGAGTGATGATGCACTGAACTGTGGCATCAGGAATACATTCAGGAAAACATAGCTAGAATGGGGAAGACCAGTAGTTAAGCCTGGTGAGGAGCCATACGTGATCTAAGGTCTCAGCAAAGTCCCAATAAAAGAAATAACAAGTTTATTTTTTTGGCTCATTAGCTGCTTTACATAATTGCCAAAAACATATCACAGAATATATACCATAAAATTACAAAATTATTTTTTTTTAAACACGTTGATCAAAAACATCACTAACAAAGTGTTCTCCTTATGCATAGCTATAACTGCTTGGAGGCCCATAATGGAATGATTACACTGGGCAAGGAAATAAAGATTAGGAAAGTTCACATGAATGAGATTTGCTAGAATGTAAAACTATACAAAACAAAAAAATAACACTAGTATACGGCTAGACCGCTACGATGTAAATGTTTGGAAGGGAATCCCTCAGAAACCTATCGGACCAAAAAATAGTCCTAGGTTAACGGCAGGTATATTTTCCTGTCGATGAGTCTCTATCATGTTCTGAAGAAAGTAATCTGGAAAAGCAAACAGCTCGAAAAATTAGAGTCTATCGGCAACACGAGTCTCTGAGGAAGTCACGAAATGGTGCAACGGTGGCGCCGTTGGACCAGAAGTTAAGTGTTGCTCTGATATATTTTCGGGCGCTTTCATTTAAAAGTTATGTAAAAGTTTTTGGATTCAAGTCACATAAAACATTGTGTAAATCACAGTATTGAGCACTAAAAATATAAAAAAGGAAGGTTTATATGAATTCCTATGAGAGAGACTCATCGACAGGAAAATATACCTGCTGTTAACCTAGGACTATTTTTTGGTCCGATAGGTTTCTGAGGGATTCCCTTCCAAACATTAAGTACATTGTAGTGGTCTAGCCGTATACTAGTGTTATTTTTTTGTTTTGTATAGTTTTACCTTATTGCAACACTAGTCCTGCTGTATTGATTTGATTTAGCATTTCCTAGAATGTCCCCACCAATAGTCCAGCAAGTATATACTAACATCTAAGAAACTTGTGCACAATCACATGGAGGTAAAAACCTCAGCAAACCCAGACCACATTCCGACTAGGTCTGTAACGAGCTTAGATGCAATCATGGGCATAAAAAACTCCAGTGGCACTTTAATACATCTTAAGTTCAATGTTAACTTTTTAAAAAATTTCAAGTAATGAAAAAACACTTAACTTATACAAAAGTGCCCATCTTCATAGCAGCATTATAAACGCAGGATCCACCAAGTAATTTCACCAGCCAGAAGAGGATTAAGAAGTCCCCATGACAGGAAGGGCAGAAGGAGATGGTCCCCAACCCCCATCAGCTGAAAACTTTGTCCAACGCTGGTCTCCAGCGGCGCCGCATTGCCTGCCCTGCTCTCTCTTCCGCTCACGTCCAGCGTGCTTCTTTTAGTGAAACTGAAATTTCACTAAAAGGAGCGCGCCCGACGTGAGGGGAAGAGAGAGCAGGGCAGGCAATGCGGCAGCGCTGCCGCAGACCAGCATAGGAAGAAGTCTTCAGCTGGCGGGGGTTGGGGACCCTGCCAGCCAACCAGAGGCCCACAGCAAATTTGGGAGGGCCCAGGCCCCCATGGCCCCACCTAGCTATGCCACTACAGATCTAAATTAAACAGACACCAGCCGAAATTCAGACCGCAGGAGTTTGCCGGGCTGCCTCCCCCGTTCGGAGCTGAGCCCGGATATTCAATGCCAGGTTGTTTCCGGTCACCAGTATTGAATTTACAGTTTATTTTTTGGCAACCCAATTCAGCCGCCAAACTTAGCCAGCAATGCACTGAACATTTGCAGATAGCTGGCTATGTCATGCAATATAGCTGGTTATCCGTAACCCTTAGATTATAAATATCATGCCTAGTGTTCCGGGCTGAAATCCAAGCGTATTCTATAACAACGCATGTAACTTAATTGGCTTAACAAGCTAATCAGTGTTGATAACAGCTCTTAACGAGCAATAATGAGCACTAATTGGCAATATTTAGAATTTACACGCACAACTCGATAAGTGTATTCTGTAACACACTGCGCCTAAATTCTAACGCGCAGCCAAAAAGGGGCATGGTTATGGGTGGGAAATAGGCATTTTGTGGGTGTTCCAAAATTTACAAAAACAGTTATAGGATATGCCCCTGTGCACCTATATCTACGCGCCAGCATTTACGCCACATTTCCCTTGGTGTATATGGATGCATGTAGTTTTAAGGATGTTATATCAATTAAGAGTATTCTACATACCGCACCTAAATATAGGCTTACAGAATATGCCTAGGCAGAAATGTATTCCATGCGGCAGTGGTGTTCCATGGTCAGCTGCCACCTGGGGCAGATTGCCGCTGCACAACCCCCCCCCCCCCCCCTCCCGATGCAACCCCACCCCCCAGGAGGCGCATCACCTCCAACCCCCATCTCAGTACATTGCTCTTACCTCCTGGGAGTGCTGGGAGCAGCCACGGCGCCGTTGGCTCCACCAGTTCCCTGCCTTGGAACAGGAAGTAACATCAGAGGAAGAAGTGAACAGGCGGAGCCAACAGCCACACGGCTGCTCCCTGCACCTCCCTGCAGCGTGCACCACACCGCCCCGCCCTTGGTACACCACTGCCGTGCAGAGTTTTTAGCTACCATATATAGAATCTGTCTCTAAGCACTGACTGGGAATATTTAACAGGAGATAACCGGCTCTCACCCACTGAATATTGGCAGATAGCTGGCTAAGCCGGTCCTGACCAGTTAAATAGTCTTTCTACTTTTTAAAAGAGTAAAAGGATCAATTTACATTTACCTGTTCTATACCACCAAGTATTTTGTAGATCTCTATTATATCCCCCCTCAGCCATCACTTTTCCAAGCTGAAGAGTAAGATCTCAGCATTTGAATCCAAAGGTGCAAGTTGATTGGTTATGAGCCACAGATGGGGTGGTTCCAAGCAACCTCTGGTGTAGGGTTTCTTGTATATAGATGTTTGTATACAGCCATCACTGATTGAGACTGTGGTGTCCAAAAAATTGACTTTTTCTGGGGAGTAGTCAATTTTGAATCTGAATGTAGGATGGTATGTATTGAAGGAATAGTAAAATTGTTTCAGAGTTTCTTCCCCCTCTGTCCAAATCATAAAAAATGTCATTGATGTACCGGTAGTATTTTAGAGGTTTGGTCTGGTATGTATTCAGAAATGTCTCTTCCAGCTCAGCCATAAAAAGGTTGGCATATTGGAGTGCTGTCCTGGTGCCCATTGCAGTGCCCATTATTTGTAGATCGATATCATTCTTAAAGCGGAAGTAGCTGTCTTCAAGAATAGGCTTAAAGCCCACCTCTTTGCTACTGCTTTTTGACTCCTAACCATGACTCTCTTACTCAACACCCTCACTTATCACCCCTACCACTGCAATTTCCCCACCCCTAGCTGTCTGTTCGTCTGTCCAATTTAGATTGTAAGCTCTGTTGAGCAGGGACTGTCATGTTAATTTGTACAGCGCTGCGTAAGTCTAGTAGCGCTATAGAAATGTTTAATAGTAATAGTAGTAGTACTGAAGAGTCCTAACCCAGTGGTTCCCAAACCTGGTCCTGCAGCCACTCCAGCCAGTCAGCTTTTCAGGATATCCACAATAAAGATTCATGAGAGAGATTTGCATGCAGTGGAGGCAGTGAATGCAAATCTCTGCCATGAATATTCAATGTGGATATCCTGAAAACCTGACTGACGGTTGCTTCCAGGACCAGATTTGAGAACCACTGTCCTAACCAGGGGCGTAGCCAGATAGCCAATTTTGGGTGGGCCTGAGTCCAAAGTGGGTGGGCCCTGGCCCACCCAGGCCCACCTGTGGCTTCGCCACTGTTTTAAACGTTTCCTTATATGGAGGAGTTCCAGACCCTTTATCATTTTGGTCACCCTTCTTTGAACCTTTTCTAATTCTGATATATATTTTTAAAGGGAAAGGGGGAAATGAGACTTGATATACCACCTTTCTGTGGGGTTTTTTTGCAACTACATTCAAAGCGGTTTACATAGTATATACAAGTATTTATTTGTACCTGGGGCAATAGAGGGTTAAGTGACTTGCCCAGCGTTGCAAGGAGCTGCAGTTGTAATTGAAGCCAGTTCCACAGGATCAAAGTCCGCTGCACTAACCAGTCGGCTTAGAGTGGAGGACTGGCCTAGTGGTTAGAGCACCAGTCTTGCAATCTAGAGGTGGCCAATTCAAATCCCACTGCTGCTCCTTGTGATCTTGGGCAAGTCCCTTAACCCTCCATTGCCTCAGGTACAAACTTAGATTGTGAGCTCTCCTGGGAAGAGAAATATCCAGTGTACCTGACTGTAACTCACCATGAGCAAAATCTAAATAAATAGGCTACTGTGACCAGAACTGCACACTAAGGATCAATACAAAGGCATTATAACATTCTTCGTCTTATTTTCTATCCCTTTCCTAATAATTCCTAGCATCCTGTCTGCTACTGGAACTCTACATATGGCAGGAAACCACAATGCAAAAGTACTTCCTGTAGCTTAAACCCATGCCTTATTCTTAAAAGCAATTTCCTATGCATCTGGGTAAAGCGAGACCCATCTGGATACATATGTGCAAACTCTTACTGACAGAATGTTCTTGTTTTTCTATTACAAATAAGATCTAAAAATCAATTCATTGCCAACTCTGGACCCCTTTTACCAAGCTGCGGCAAAAGGGGGCCTATGCTGGCATCGGCGTGTGTTTTTCACGTGCGCCGAGGACCCCTTTTTCCCCAGAGGGTAAAAGGGAAGTCTCTCTTTCCTGCAGGAAATGGCCATGCAGCCATTTCGGGGGGGGGGGGGGAGCCCTTTCCGTCACCCATTGAGGTGGCAGTAAAGGCTCCTGCGCTAACCCGGAGGTAACCGGGCAGCGTGCAGCACTACCCAATTACCGCCAGGTACACTCCAGCACTACAAAAACAAATATATTTTTGTAGCGCCGGATATGTCTGCGCGCTACAGGTGGGAAGTACTGCCAGGCTGCTGCAGTAGCTCGGCGGTACTTCCTGTTTAGTGAACGGTAAGCGTGTTGAGCTTACCACCGTTTAGTAAAAGGGGCCCTCTCTGATTCAGGTATCTTTGGCTAAAGGCAGTAAAAGAAAACATGTTAATCTTTTGGATTGCAACATTACTCAAATTGTCATTAACCCCCATCACTGCCCTTCTCTGTTGTTCTGCAGTATAGTATGCTCTAACAAGTGGAACAAAACTGTTTGGAGTTTTCAAAATCTCAGACATGTAATAGCAAAATAATTCATGAGTATTCACTGTTTCTAACATAGGGAAATTAACCTCAAATTTTTAATCTTCATTCTATTTTCAAATTTTCTGCACGCCTTGACAAAGACATATTGGGGTCGATATTCAACCGACAAAGCTCAGTGTTATGCCTGGAAATTCAATGCCGGGCCATGTCTAGGTTCCAGCACTGAACTTCCAGGTTTATGGAGCTAGTGAAACCATAGCTGGATATGGGTACTCCTGCTGAAATTCTGCGCCAAAAAATTTGAAATTTTGCATTAACAAAAATTTAAAATTCTGTACAGAAAGTTTGCAAATTCTGCAAGTTTGTCATAATTTTTTGCAGCTCCCTCCTGTTTATATGGGACATACAGGTCATGAACCAATACCTTTACAACAGTAACTGAGAATTTTGAGCAAAACTAAGCCTCTGTGAACAGGCTATGAACTGGCTATGAACAGGTTAAGAGTCACTGAGAAGTTAATAATAAGAATTGCACAGAATGTGAATCTCATGTCAGCTTGCCCTTCTGTTGGAGAGACAGGCAGATATGGAGTCATAACAAAGATATGTGTGGCAAGAGAATACTGTGCATAAATATAGTAATGTAAGGGGTAATTTGCTGCTGTCCATGAAAGCAGAGACACTTTGGTTGCTGAAAAGATGGTTTTTGCAAAGTAGGATAACCTTACTGACCTCACTTATATGTTAAGAAGAGCTTTGCTTCTGTAAGATAGAATTTACTGGAATATGCTGACTCTGTATTTCCAATACTAGCCTATGGGAGAAAAAGGTATAAAAGGAGAATCCTGGACAGAGGAAAGAGAGTTAATGTCAGAGGTCACGTTTGTGTCCCGGTTGCTGTCTCATATGAGAATTAATTAATTATATTACGTATTCTAATTGTAGTCCTGATTGGTAAGTGAAATAAACAATTACTGATTATTCTCATATTACTAAGGCCTTCTGTGTCTTTCTGTCTCTCCACTTGGTGGCGTTAGGACCATAATCCTTGCAGTCCTGGCAGTGGCATAGCAAGGGGGGGCGGGAGGGGCGGTCCACCCCGGGTGCACGCGCTCGGGGGGTGCCTGCCGGCCCCGCTGGTTCCCTGCTCTCTCTGCCCTAGAACTGGTTACTTCCTGTTCCGGGGCAGAGAGAGCAGGGAACCAGCGGGGCCGATGCAGCTCCGAGTGACGTGCACTCGGGGTGGATCGGCCCTCCCGCAGGTAAGAATGCGGTCCAGGAGGGGGTTCACTCTGGAGGGGTGGTGCGCCGCAGAGGGGGGGGTCGCGCCGTGCCGACCCGGGTGTCATTAGCCCTCGCTACGGCACTGAGTCCTGGACATTCCAGGTTACAGGTAATTAGTACCTTTATACCTGGGAGAAGGCAGAAAGATAAACACTCCCTTCCACTAGCATCCTTGTTTTTGCAGCCCCGTCTCTTTGCAGCCCCTCCCTACCACCCACAGTATCCCACTTTTTTCTAGCCCCCCCCCCCCCCATCCACACATCCCTTTTTTTACAGCCACTCACAGCACCCCCCTTTTCTTTTACAGCCCCTCCTTCTCTCCCTCCAGCCAGCCACCCCCGTACTCACCTGAGGAAGGAGGAGTAGGAGCTGTAGCAGGAGTATCTCTTTGGGGCAGGAAAGAACCCCACTCTTTCCTGCCTCGCTGCCGCCACTCTCTTGCTGGTGCTGTGCTTTTCCAAAATGGCTGCCAAGATTTCAAGCGGTAGTCTCATGACCAAGAGAGCGGCGGCAGTGGGGTAGGAAAAAGTGGGGTTCTTTCCTGCCCCCGAAGAGGCCACTAGACCACCAAGGCATGCTCAGGTAGGCCTGGTGGACAGTCGGGCAAGCAGGCGGGAAGGTCAGCTAAGTGAAGAAGAGTCAGGCGAGCGGGCAGGGGGTTAGCTGAGCAGGTGAAGAGTTGGGCCCTGCAGATTCTGCGTGGAAATGTTGAATTCTGCGCGACTGAGGAATTCTGCACAAATAGTATATGGGGCACTGAATAAAGATAGGCCTGACTTTTATGTGGACCTATTTATGTGTTTACCTTGGCCAGTTAAGGGCTGAATATCAGCACTAAACCGTCCAAGTGCTGACTACTCCCCAGATCCCCCCCCCCCCCCCCACACACACACACACACACACACACATACACATACACACACAATAGCTGGTTTTGAGTTGGGTTCTAATCAGGCATTTTCAGCAGCACTAACCTGTTAAGTTCTGCTTACAATGAGCACTTAGCCCCGAACAAGCAATTTAACCAGCAAGGAGCCGTTTCTGGCCTGTCATAGCGCTTTGAATATTGACCCAACTATCTTTTATGAAAAATTCACATATGTACTGAGCTTCTGAAAGTTTATTCCCACTGTTATAATTCTAGAGGTTGTATCACATGCCATAGCCTCTTCTGTACTGTGATCTCTCAAGAAGGCCTCACTGAATGTTAAGGGGAAGGGGGTAGGGAAGGGAAGGGAAATGGGACTTGATATACTGCCTTTCTGAGGTTTTTGCAACTACATTCAAAGCGGTTTACATATATTCAGGTACTTATTTTGTACCAGGGGCAATGGAGGGTTAAGTGACTTGCCCAGAGTCACAAGGAGCTGCAGCAGGAATTGAACTCAGTTCCCCAGGATCAAAGTCCACTGCACTAACCACTAGGCTACTCCTCCACTCCATTTAAGCCCAGTTTTCCCCAAGATGCAACGGAAACCAGGCAGATGCCTAGACGAAATTAATAGGTTTTATGGATTCCTTAAGGAAAGCAGTCTGTGGCTTACAAGGACCTGGATCGAGAGTTAAGAAATCCCCACCTGAGCAGAGCAGGAAGTAAAACTTACCACAGCAGCCCGCCAGTACTTCCCACCCCCCGCCGGGTTAGCGCAAAAGCCCTTATCCCTGCGCGGCAAGTGCTTTACTTGCCACAAGGCCATTTCCTACAGAAAAGCAAGACATACCTTTTACCCGCTGCCGTAAAAAGAGGCATCTGCATGCATACTACTACTACTACTACTTATCATTTCTATAGCTATCATTTCTATAGCGCTACTAGACGTACGCAGCGCTGTACACTTGAACATGAAAAGACAGTCCCTGCTCGACAGAGCTTACAATCTAATTAGGACAGACAAACAGGACAAACAAGAGATAAGGGAATATTAAGGTGAGGATGATAAAATAAGGGTTCTGAACAAGTGAATAAGGGTTAGGAGTTAAAAGCAGCATCAAAAAGGTGGGCTTTTAGCTTAGATTTGAAGACGGCCAGAGATGGAGCTTGACGTACCGGCTCAGGAAGTCTATTCCAGCCATATGGTGCAGCAAGATAAAAGGACTGGAGTCTGGAGTTAGCGGTGGAGGAGAAGGGTGCAGATAAGAGAGATTTACCCAGTGAACGGAGTTCCCAGGGAGGAATGTAGGGGAAGATGAGAGTGGAGAGGTATTGAGGAGCTGCAGAGTGAATGCACTTATAGGTCAATAAGAGGAGTTTGAACTGTATGCGGAAACGGATAGGAAGCCAGTGAAAAAACATGCGCAGACGCCAACACAGGCCCCCTTTTGCCACAGCTTGGTAAAAGGGCCATGAGTGCCAATTCTATGAACATAAGAATAGCCATACTGGGTCAGACCAATGGTCCATCTAGTCCAGTATTCTGCTTCCAACAGTGGCCAATCCAGGTCACAAGTATCTGGCAGAAACCCAATGAGTAGCAACATCCCATGCTACCAATCCCAGGGTAAGCAGTGGCTTCTCCATGTCTGTTTCAATAGCAGACTGTGGATTTTCCTCCAGGAACTTGTCTAAACATTTTTTTAAATCCAGATACGTTAACCACTGATACCACATCCTCTAGAAAATACGATCAAGAGCTTAACTATTTGTTGTGTGAAAAATATTTCCTCCTATTTGTTTCAAAAGAATTTACAGCCTGAGCTCTTAACACCACCCACTGACTTAGTGGTAAGTGCTCACATGTTACCCATGCGGTATCCATCCAGCTTGTGTGAACTGCCGATTACCACTGGGAACGCCCCCGCAGAAGAAAATAGAAAATTATTTTCTCGTGGGTTTTTGGCATGCGCCAAACTCAGAATTACTGCCAGGCGCACGCACTAGCCAGGCAATAATGCCGATTTGACGCATGCTGCACGCACTTAGGCCCTTATGCACCTTTGTAAAAGGGTCCCTTAGTATTTTACCATTAAGTTATTGGCATTAACTGTGAAATTAAAATGCTATGTTTGCATTATTTTTTATATTGTTTTATAATATGTGTATATTACATTATTTTTTGTTTTCAAGAAACACTATTGTAATCCACCTTGAGTTGGTATGCTGGCTAGCCAGAAAATAAGTATTAAACTTGAACTGAATTGAGCAGGTCTGTATAACGTACACCTCATACTCACTGTATTGCTGTTGTAATTTGTTTTGATTTGAAGACTGTTCCTGGATATTGCTTTGATTGCACTCTGAATTTACCAGTTTGGGTTAAATGATCCTTTTTTTTTTTTACTACACAAATTGTACTCACTATATGGATTTATGAAACACTTTATAGTATAGGGCAGGTAGAACTTTCATCAAAACCAGCTTTAGCTGTTTGAATGTTAATACTTTTTTTTTTTTTAATCTACCAGGTCTGTTTGACTTCTGCCATTTTCTGAACTCTAATTTACTCTTCTGCAACGGCCATTTTATTTTTATGAACAGGAAGCAGACATATAGCCACTGGCAAATGTCTTTAAATATACTAGATACAGTGATTCAGAGACCTAATTTAAATTAAAGCTTCATCTATCGTACTTACAGGGCATATTCAAGGTCCCACTTTACATATAAACAGAGGAAATGCTTCTTATTGTCAGTGCATCCCAAAACATTTCCTTACAACACTCAGCATCACAATTCCAATCCTTGAGTCTGAACCATTATGTCTGGGACTGGTCACTTTATAGCTTATAAATAAGCTCAAAAAACAAGAAGGAATAAAACACACACCATAATTCCCTTTCCTCACTTCCTCCCCCCCTCCATTCCATATAGGCCTGCACTAACCACTGGATTTCCAGTGTTCCACTCTGTAACCTAACTCGTATCTAGGGTTCTAGCTAACCTTTCCTTACTATTTTTCTTCTAAAAGAAACAAAACACATGAAATTTTCTAAAATTAATAGGCTGAATCTTTGACTTTTACAATTCAGCGAAGATACTTACCTGTAAAAGGTATTCTCCAAGGAGAGCAGACTGATTGTTCTCACATTTGGCTCGACGTCCACGTCGGCCCAGGAATCAGCATTTTGAAAGCAAAAATATAAACAAAGTTTTGCCAGAGTCTTCTGGTGCGCGTGCATTCACAGGGGAGGGGCCAACATTTATATGGGCTATGTACAGAATAATATAAATTAAGCACATAAATTGCATTTAGGTGCATGCATTTCTGCCAGCCATAGACCTGCAGTCAGGGCCGCCGAGAGACTGGGCAGGGCCCAGGACAAGGCTGCCACCCCCAAGGTCGTTGTCATCACTGCCCCCTCTGTCCACCACCGGGCCGGGCCCCCCTGAATTCAAATCATAGCGCCTCACCTCGACCTTGCTCCGTGTGAAAGAAGTACAGCAGCGGCAGTCTGCAGATCGCCTCCCTTTGGGCCTTCCCTCCCTTGGGTCCCGCCCTCGTGCAAGTTACGTCAGACGAGGGCGGGACACAGGGAGGGAAAGCCCGAAGGGAGGCGATCTGAAGACTGTCGCTGCTGCGCTTCTTTCACACGGAGCGAGGTTGAGGTGAGGTGCTATGATTTGAATTCAGGGGGCCCGGCCCGGTGGTGGACGGAGGGGGCGGGTAGAGGGGACTGCGGCTCTGGGCCGGGGAATTTTGTCCCCCCTGCCCCCCCTCTCGGCGGCCCTGCCTGCAGTGAGTGTATGTGTCCTCATTTAGAATACCAGTGCACATATAGCACCTAAATCTCGGCGCCCTATTATCAAAGTACCTCCAACATGCATTGAGTGCACCTAGTACGTATTCATTCAACAAAACACAGAAAAATCAGGCCCATCACCTGTAAAAAAATAATGAGCTATATCACATGCAAAAGTCCAATGAACATTATTAATTTTGGGGGGGGGGGGGGGTTGCCGGGTTCTTGAAGCCTGGATTGGCCACTGTCGGAGACGGGATGCTGGGCTTGATGGACCCTTGGTCTTTTCCCAGTATGGCGGTGCTTATGTACTTATGTACTTATCCATGCAAAGAAACTCATTATTATACAAAATGAATAATACAGCTTGCATTAAACGTGTTGTTAACGCTATCCCAGGAGAACCAGGCCACTAATGCCCAACCTGATGTTACTTAAGAGAAAGTTAAAGGGGCCGAGTGGTATAATTGGCCTTCCCCATCCTTTACAAACATGAGCAGGTCCCTCAAACCCACCCCTACCCACTGGTTGATCCCTGAATCCCTCATCCTCAATTCACTTGCAGACAAAGATGTCTTCCCTCCCTTCCCCAATCCCTGTTCAAAATACATGGGCCATTCCTGGCTGGTTAAATAGTTTTAAATATTGGCCGGCTAATATATAGAATTGCCCTTCACATGGCTAGTTTATGTCACATCTGAAGAACCATGCTTGTCACGCTTTATTACCACATATATACTTGGAAATGTGCAGCCCGGACATGATCTGCCTTTCTCAATTATTATCAACTAATGATCAGTCAATGAAAATGACAAATAACTTTAAAACTCTTAAACATGTTGTAAAGAGTGCATTAACTTAATGGACTGTCATGTGACCAATAACTGCTTTTTTATCAGATGAGAGAGATCATTTATATTAATCTGTCTGTTTCTTAGGGCCATACCATCCCAATACAACCAAAGAGAAGGCTGTGTCTTGAAGAGAAAGCCAAGCAGTGTTTTAACAATTACATCTTCAGGCCGAGTGACAGATGGTGCCTGAAACTCAGGTAAGCTGAATGTGATCCATTGCTGGGACATGGCCAAGGGGCAGCCCAAGCATCAGAGCAGGCTGGGAGGAACTGGGATAATGTGGCATTATTATGGAAACTCAAGGGACTGATATTTAGCGCTATTTAACTGGCCAAAAACGACTCTCGGCCAGTTAAATAACAATTAGTCAGATAAGCGCTAATATTCAGCTTGAGATAGCTGCTTAAATCCACTGAATATTAGTACTTAGCAACGAGCAGCTAATCGGTTATATCGTACAATTAAGCCACTTATCGGTAAATATTCAAGCTCTGGCCGGCTAAGTTTAGCGGCCAAATCAGACAGCATAAATAACAGACTTATCTTTGCTCACTATTAATTTAACCGGCCAGCACTAAATATTCACATAGCTAGTTAAGTTACAGCTGGCCAAAAACAACCTGGATATTCAATAACGGTCACCAGAAACAGCCCAACACTGAAAATCTGGAGTCAGCACTGGCGGCGGCAGCTAACCACACTGTCTGCCGCTGGCTGAAAATCAGGGGACAAATCTCCTGATTGTTATCACTTAAATAAAGCCTGCTCTGTATTCTGCTCTGGCATCTGGTCTTGAAAGCAGAACAATCTTTAAATATTTTGAGGTAAGGTTGATTCCGCAAACAGCCTTTTCCATTTTTGATCTCATTGTTTGTGGGACCTTTTAAAATTGTACTGCTTGTCACATCCTGAATACCCATCAAAACTGCCCAGAAACCATCCTGACCTTTCCCAATCAAACTATCACTGGAATATTTTTTACGATTTTTATATCACATTTTGCAAAGTCATTCTGTTCTGATCTGATCTGAGGAAGAAAGTGCCAGCTCCCAAAAACTGGGCAAGAACTGTTTTAAATTAGTCTAATAAAAAGGTATCACTTTATATTCTGAGGGGTTTTTTTTTTTAATCTGTTAGCCTTTATATCTGTACCAAGCATGCTTATTTGACACTGTTTTGATTGCATCTATCTCTGCTAGTAAACAGGGCCAGCCCAACCATTAGGCAAGATCAAATGGCTGCCTAGGACAGCAGCATCCTGGGGTCAGCAAAGAGCAGCTGCAGTTGAAACAAAACAATATTATGTGACAAATGTACAAACTCAAAGAATCATCAGCACAAACTATAACCTGCATTTTATAGGATATTGTGTGATGATCATGATTGTGGAGTTTAATTATCAAAATTTTGTGGGAGGGGGCCACAGCTAGGGGCCTGAAAGTTAATTGAAGGGGGTATTAATACCAAATGTTCACTTGGGTGCCCATTACCCTTGCACCGGCTCTGCTGTTAAATGATTCCAAGTATCCACAACTCTCACTGAAGAGATACGACCTCACATTTCCTCTCTGAGTTCCCCTTCCTTTCAGCTTCATATTATGTCTTTATGAGTTTACTCTACAGCAAATACTGCTTTCTGGCATCCTCTGGAAATCGGTCAGATCTCTGACATTCCAATTTTATCATCTTTGTCCAGGTGAGTATAAAGATTGTAACTCAGGAGCAGATGCACTGAACTTCTGCTGCAGTTTTGCACCAGTGAAACTTGCTCGTTTTGTGCTGTTGGCTTCTCTGCTGTCAGTACTGCTGGTATATTTGCAATGAGGTCTGCACCAGTCTTTGCATTGCAGCAAAAAGCTCTGATGCATCTGGCCCTCGATCGTTTCATCATCAGATTCATTTCTCACACACTTTATATCCTGTTACACACTTTAACATCATACAGAATACGTCCTAGCATGTACCAGGGGCGTATCTGCGTGGGGCCACAGGGGCCTGGGCCCCCGCAGATTTCGCCCTGGCCCCCCTCCCCGCCGTCAACCCTCCCCCGCTGCTTACTTTTGCTGGCGCCGAGGTCCGACCCGCAATCTCCGTTTTTCGTCTTCCTCCGTGGCCATGCTTCCAGGAAGTAACGCTGCAGTGCTGATTCGTTGAATCCAGTTCGGCGTCTGACGTCAGACGTCGAACTGGGGTCAACGAATCAGCACTGCAGCGTTACTTCCTGGAAGCGTGGCCACGGAGGAAGACGAAAAACGGAGACTGCGGGTCGGGACCTCGGCGCCAGCAAAAGTAAGCAGCGGGGGAGGGTTGACGGCGGGGAGGGGGTGGAGAGAGGCGGCGGCGGCGGCGGCGGCGGCGGGGGGGGGGAGGCAAAAATGTGCCCCCCCTCTCTGGCTCTGGCCCCCCCTACCGCCGGATTCCAGATACGCCCCTGGCATGTACGTTTTAAGGATGTGACTCCTTGCCATTGCAAAACTCTGATTTATGACTGACTGCCTGCTTTATTCCTATTGTGGGGGGGGGAGGGTTTCCTCTAGCTTTAGCACACCATTATATACAAAATATTTATTTATTATTTAGATTTTGTTCACACCTTTTTCAGTAGTAGCTCAAGGTGAGTTACATTCAGGTACACTGGATATTTCTCTATCCCAGGAGGGCTCACAATCTAGGTTTTTACCTGAGGTAATGGAGGGTTAAGTGACTTGCACAAGGTCACAAGGAGCAACAGTGGGATTTGAACTGGCCAGGTCTGGATGCAAGACTGGTGCTCTAACCACTAGGCCACTCCTCCACTTAGTCATCTAAGCTACAGCTCACTTTTCTGAAACATTTGCCTAAGGCAAAGTACAACAACATGGTAAGATTGTAATCATGCATAAAAAGACACCTATTCAACACAATACAAAGAAAACATGCAACAACTGATTCAGAAAATGTTGAGAATGTAGCACTGGCATCCCTGAGGAAGACTTTTTTGAAATGGGGATTCCTGTTGGACGACTTAGGAGCAAACGGCACAGAAGCGAGGTATCATAGTTATTAAGTTAAGTTGTTGCTCCTTATCTGGTGGTCTCCTACATGTCTGGTGCTCTATTTTTTCATGTTCAATTTTGCATATTTTTGATTGCTCTTTATTTTTAGGGTTCCTTTCATAGGAGAGTTATAGTAACGTTCACTAAAGTTTTCCACACTCATTTTGAATAGTTTTTGAAAAATTCATCCTTTTTTAAAAAATGTATATAAAGAAATAAATTTAGAAGGGTTTCAGAACAAGGTGTACAGATGATGTATAGAACATAATTGTGAGCCACTGTAGCGGCTAGACTCACTAATAACAGGCTCGGTTGTGAGAACAGCCTATACTGTTTTCTCCTTTAGTTTCCCTTCTTTAACTAGTCTAGACGTGATATTTCATTGCATTGGAGTGTGGAATCCTTTTCTGAATGACCTATACTCCTCAAGAGACTGCCTATTGGTTATTTTTGGATTAGAGAGTGTCTCTCCCCCCAGGATTTGGTGACTCATAGTGATCAATTACTAAATATTCATAGCACTATTATAACTCTCTGAGTCAGTGCTGATCAATCTTCTTGTGGCCATAACCCCATGATCATGTCCAAATGAAATCATATGGACCCCCCCCCCCCCCCAGAGGCACAGAATAATGATTTACCTATGGAGAGCTTGCCCCGATTATGACCCCAAATCAGGGGTGTAGCTAGGTGGGGCCACGGGGGCATGGGCCCCCGCACATTTAGCCCTGGCCCCCCTGCTTTCACCCCCCCCCCCCCCACCACCACCACCACTGTCAGGTATCTTTGCTGGCGGGGGTCCCCAACCCCCGCCAGCCGAAGTTCTCTTCAGCACCAGTCTCCGGCGCGTTGCTGATCTGGATTCTGATTCTGACGTGAGTCCTGACGTCAGAAACAGAATCCAGATCAGCGAATGTGCCGGAGACCAGCGTTGAAGGGGAGTTCGGCTAGCAAATGTACCTGCGGTGGCGGGAGAGAGTTGGTGGCGGCGGGAGGGAGGGTCAAAAGGGACAGGGAGGGGCGGTGGCGCAGGCGGGGGGGTAAAAGGTGGCGGGGCGGTGGCGCCAGGGGGGGCTAAAATGTGCCCCCTCACCTCGGGCTCTAGACCCCCCTCCCGCCGAAGTCTGGCTACGCCCCTGCCCCAAATGTGGGTTTTGTGGCCGCATTTGGAGTCTCAGTCCACGGTTTGGGAAGCTCTGCTTTAAATTCACAAAATTTAGAATTAGATGAATGAACTTAAAAGGTTTACACTGCTTTATAAAAATTCTTTAGATTCCACAATCAGTCTAGCTATTCTAGAGGCCTTACTTGAAAAATTATACCTAGCTTTAAATATTAATAATCACCCTTTCGAAACTGATCCACATACAAGAATTATCGATCATTTGACAATTCCTGTAAAAACAAACAGAACAAAAGATAAAACATACAAAGTTACTGACTACCTCATACCCTTCTGACAATCCTTTTCTTTTCTTTTGTTTAATTGTTCCTATAAATTTTTCATTGGGAGATTTTTTAGGTCCAGAAGTCATAATTCACATTTTTTCCACACTGACACATATTCGCAAAGGATAACACCACAAGTGAGACAGAGCCCAGACATGTCACATATAAACATTCGTTTTCATATACAAGCGTCACATCCTCCCTCCTTCAGAACAAATCTTAAGCAGTGAAATGTTTGAAAAACATCACATCAGTAACAACTTGTGATCAAAATAGCTGCATGAAATAGTGAGGTGCCAAGTCATTTCACAGCACCACATGTAGTTCAAAGTTGGGCAGCAGCTGTGCCGTAAATCATTTTTGTCCTGGAATCTGCTCTGCCCCCTGAAATTCTACACCGATTGTGAGCAGGAAGACTTCAGTGCAGCTCAAATGGACCCATGGAATGGAACAAACTGACTTAAAAGTGAAACCTGTTTGTTCACTTTTAAGATGTGTGTGGCACAATTCTTACCATACTAGACTTATCCTGACCCTGTCTAAAGAAATAATTGAACTCCCGTCTGGAACTGTATGTTGCTGTTGTTCTTATTATAATCTTTTTTTGTCCATATGTTTTGGTATTCTGATTTGTGTTTGTTCTTCTGGATAAGGGAGGATTAGAAATCACAAATTTCAATTTTAATTGTTTTTAATCTAACAGAAGTACTTCTCAAACATATCTAAAGCTAAGAAAATCGTTAGCACTCTGGCATGCCAAGTATGTATTTCCAAAATAACAAACACCCTCTAGGAAAAGAAAACCAATCAAACAATGACAAAACTACAGAGTTTCATTTAATCGGATTACAGCACACCTGAAAAAACTAATACAGGCACTAAAAAAATAAATAAATAAATAAACCATCTGACTGTTAAATTTTATTTTTTATTATTGGGCTACATCAGTCAGAGAACCATGAAATTTCATAGCAGTTTACAGAGCAGAAATGATGAAAGAAGCCCGCCAATGTGGCTATCATTTCTGTGCTCTCTTGACATTATTTGGTATCCCAAAATAATTTGCGAGACTGGGAGAATGGGCGTGCAAGTGGCAGATGAAGTTCAATGTTGACAAGTGCAAAGTGATGCATGTGGGTAAGAGGAACCCGAATTATAGCTACGTCTTGCAAGGTTCCGCGTTAGGAGTTACGGATCAAGAAAGGGATCTGGGTGTCGTCGTCGATGATACGCTGAAACCTTCTGCTCAGTGTGCTGCTGCGGCTAGGAAAGCGAATAGAATGTTGGGTGTTATTAGGAAGGGTATGGAGTCCAGGTGTGCGGATGTTATAATGCCGTTGTATCGCTCCATGGTGCGACCGCACCTGGAGTATTGTGTTCAGTACTGGTCTCCGTATCTCAAAAAAGATATAGTAGAATTAGAAAAGGTACAGCGAAGGGCGACGAAAATGATAGTGGGGATGGGACGACTTTCCTACGAAGAGAGGCTGAGAAGGCTAGGGCTTTTCAGCTTGGAGAAGAGACGGCTGAGGGGAGATATGATAGAAGTGTATAAAATAATGAGTGGAATGGATCGGGTGGATGTGAAGCGACTGTTCACGCTATCCAAAAATACTAGGACTAGAGGGCATGAGTTGAAGCTACAGTGTGGTAAATTTAAAACGAATCGGAGAAAATTTTTCTTCACCCAACGTGTAATTAGACTCTGGAATTCGTTGCCGGAGAACGTGGTACGGGCGGTTAGCTTGACGGAGTTTAAAAAGGGGTTAGATAGATTCCTAAAGGACAAGTCCATAGACCGCTATTAAATGGACTTGGAAAAATTCCGCATTTTTAGGTATAACTTGTCTGGAATGTTTTTACGTTTGGGGAGCGTGCCAGGTGCCCTTGACCTGGATTGGCCACTGTCGGTGACAGGATGCTGGGCTAGATGGACCTTTGGTCTTTCCCAGTATGGCACTACTTATGTACTTATGTACTTATGTAGTTTCTTAGTGCCAAATAAATACAAATTTTAAGGTGTCCAGGAACCTCCATAAAAAATAATTAGAAATATGCAGTGAACTACTACTAACCATTTCTATAGTGTACACATATACAGGTACTCTCTTCCTAGAGGGCTCACAACCTAAGTTTTTGTACCTGAGGCAATGGAGGGTTAAGTGACTTGCCCAAGGTCACAAGGAGCTGCAGTGGGAATTGAACCCAGGTAGTAAGGATCAGAGCCCACTGCACTAACCATTAGGCCATGCTTCCATTTTGGCACTTCTTTCCTCAGGAACTATTGTCTGCAATTCACCAGATACCTAACTGCTACCGTGCAATCACATACAGCCGCTGAATATGATGGCATTATTTCTGCTCTGTAGACTGCTATTGAATTTAGTGGCTTTCTTACTGATGTATTCCAATAATAAAGACTATGTATTTCCAAACACAGGCATGGGCAGAAACCCAGTGGAGAGCCGCATTCCATTGTCCTCGATGTGTAGCATATGTTATTGGATGCGGAAAAGGAGAAGAAGGGCGCTACATTGGTAAGACACATCAGACGTTAAAGTCAACAACTACCCTGTTTCCCTGAAAATAAGGCCTCCCCCGAAAGTAAGACCTAGCAAAGTTTTTGTTTGGCCCCGATGAGACATAGACACAGAAACCTTAATTTTTTTCACTGCAACCCAAAGACAAAATAACATAAAAGAAATGCAAGAAACAAGACTGAGGTGGAAAATCTATCGTCCAGCGGACTCCTACCATCCTCCTTCACGCTTTTGTGAAGATCAACTACCGGTAAGTGAGCCCGGAAAGAAAAGAAACATCCCCCTTGCAGAAATAATAAAAGAAAAGAAAATGAGTAACCGAGCCCTTTCGGCGCTGCTCCATCGCCCAAGGGCTAAGTCAAACTAGAAGGATGAAAAGTGTTGTGAATGTACAGGAGGAGCACATAAAGCGCCACCAACGGGGAACGGAGCTACCGTAGAATTTTTTTTTAACGTTTGTAATACGGTAGGGATGATCCTGCGCCCTAAGCCCTCTCACAACCTCCCGAGACCCCCCGCCAGAGCAGCCCGGCCCCACATTCCATTACCTTCCCTAGTGCATACCCCTCCTCCATTCCCAGCCTGGCCAGGGCAGCTCTGCTCCGCTCGAGTCCTGCAGTCACTGTGGGCAGATAGGCGAGCCACGGCCTACTCCTGCAGGATACCGCCCCCCACTTCAATACTGTTCCCGACCTCAATAGTCCCCCAACTACTCCCAAATAAGACATCCCCTGAAAATAAGACCTAGTGCATCTTTGGGAGCAAAAATTAATATAAGACACTGTCTTATTTTCGGGAAAACACGGTAGCTGACAAAGACATAACATCACACACCACACCAGAGGCGATATCTTTGCTGAGAAGCATTTACTGGACCAGACCGCTGCATCAGGAATTAAAATGTAAAACAATCCTGGAATGAAAGACTTTTGAAATGTCAAGAAAATACGTAATATGCCTGTCTCCTACTGATCAACCAATAAGCTCTTCCTTTCCCCAACATGCCCACTTCAAATTCTCATCAGAGTGCTATTCATGATTCACTTATATTTGCTCTGACCCAAGAAACGGAATGTTAGTCCCCCCCCCCCCCCCAAAAGCTAGTCAAAGTGGGTCTAACAAAAGGTTATCAATTTGTATATCTTTCTTTAAATTTTTGTTAACTTTAATTTCTGTCCTCTAAAAGCTTTCACAAGGCAAAGCAGTATAACCAACACATGGCGTTACGGAGAGAATGAATTTTGCTAGCCATGATATGTTCATATGGTCTCTACATCAGGCATTTTCTAGTCAATATGGCTGTTACTGATATTGCATAGTCTAAACAACACTTGATCAGTTATTGGAGGAGTAGCCTAGTGGTTAGAGCACCAGGCTTGACATTTAGGGAAACCCAGTTCAAATCCCACTACTGTTCCTTATGATCTTGAGCAACCTTCAATAGCCTCAGGTACAAAATTAGATTATGAGCTCTCTGGGGACAGGGAAATACCTTGTGTAACTCTCCTTGACCAACTACTGAAAAAGGTATAAGTAAAATCCAAATAAATAAAATCAATCATAAAATATAAATATCAAAAAATCTTGCTGCAAACTTGTCAAGACTGCTTATCAATTCTATAACTATGCCAGACACGTACAGAAACACATAAGAGAGATTGAGTCATGTTACACAAAAGAAGCAAACAGAAGGCTTCAGGAAATAACTTTATATTATAGAAAACATCTTTCAGCTCAAGAAACTAGGATCGGGGAGAGCTAGATTTCAAGATATATAATGCATGCAGATTCACCAGAGATTTTTCATCACAGCTAATATCACTTAACCATCAGCACAAATTCATGTCAGGTTACAAGGATTTTGCATACTGTAACCCGTGAGAGTCTCATCTTACCCTTGTGTCCTAACATAAACTTAAACAGAAGCAAAACTATGTTATGCCAGTTAAAGCAGGAATGAGAACAACCAGCAGATTTCTGCTCATGTTTATGCATCCTTTACAAGACACGGCCTTTTTTACTGAGAGAGAAATTATCCAAGGGATTGATATTCAAAACAATTTCAACATCCAGAAATGGCTCCTAACTGTTCACATTGCTTGTCCAGGGCTAACCTCTAGCAAATGGTGTGCTGGAGCTGGCTTGCACCAGCTCGCAAAAGCCAGTTGTTAAATTTTTTACCGTCTTGCGAGCCGGTTGTTGTTCAGGGCGAGCCAGCTCTCCTCCCTCCTTCCCTCGAGCTACAGGCTCCCTCCTTCCCTCGAGCTACAGGCTCCCTCCCAGTGTATGGATTCTTCGGGGCAGGCAGGAAAGATCCCCAGTCTTGCCTGCCTGCTGCTGGCGCTGACCCTCCCCCGCTGCTGGATCACTCTTTAAAAATGGCTGCCGAGACTTCCAGCGGCGGCCTCGCGAGACTTCTGCTGAAGTCTTGGAGGCCGCCTTTGTAAGTCTCAGCGGCCATTTTGAAGAGCGATGCAGTAGCGCCGCGGGAGAGTCAGCACCGGCAGCGGGCAGGAAAGACTGGGGATCTTTCCTGCCTACCCCGAAGAATCTATGCAACAACCGACAATTGCTGGGTATGGTTGGCTGGAGGGGGGCAGGGGTGAGAGAGGACAGTCGCTGGGTATGGGTGGCTGGAGGGGGGCAGGGGAGAGAAGACAATCGCTGCGTATGGGTGGTTGGAGGGGGGGCAGGTGAGAGAGGGCAATCGCTGGGTATGGGTGGCTGGAGGGGGGCAGGGGAGAGAAGACAATCGCTGGGTATGGGTGGTTGGAGGGGGAGCAGGGGAGAGAGGACAATCGCTGGGTATGGGTGGTTGGAGGGGGAGCAGGGGAGAGAGGACAATTGATGGCATGGGTGGTTGGAGGGGGGCAGGGGAGAGAGGACAATCGCTGGCATGGGTGGCTGGAGGGGGGCAGGGGAAAGATGGCAATCGCTGGGTATGGGTGGCTGGAGGGGGGCAGGGGAGAGAGGACAATCACTAGGTATGGGTGGATGGAGGAGGGCAGGGGAGAGAAGACAATCGCTGGGTATGGGTGGTTGGAGGGGGGCAGGGGAGAGAATATGGGTGGCTGGAGGAGGGGCAGGGGAGAGAAGAGAATCGTTGGGTATGGGTGGCTGGAGAGGAGGGGAGGACAAGGGGAGAGGAGGGTTGCTGGACATGGATGGATGGAGGGGGGGAAGAGTGAGGAAGGAGATGAGATGAGGGAAAAGGAAAGGAGAAAAACTGCACATGGATGAGAAAATAGGCAGAAGCTGGGTCCACTGGACAGTCAAGTCTGCGGAGGACCCAGCTTTTACTTACGGATGTAGGGCAAGAAATGAAGAAGAAAGGCGGAAAGTAAAGAAATAAATGGAAAGAAAGCCCTGGAAACGGAGTTAAGAGGACAGACAGCAGCAGAATCAGGGCTTTTTCTGAGGGGGTACTTGGGGGTACTGAGTACCGGCACCTTTTCCATTGTCTGCTAAAATTGACCCATGGTCTCCAAGTTTTACTACTAGTACTACTACTTAACATTTCTAGAGCGCTACTAGGGTTACGCAGCACTGTACAATTTAACAAAGAGAGACAGTCCCTGCTCAGAGCTTACAATCTAATAGACAAGTGAACGGTCGGTCCGATAGGGGCAGTCAAATTGGGGCAGTCTGGATTCACTGAACGGTAAGGGTTAGGTGCCGAACGCAGCATTGAAGAGGTGGGTTTTAAGCAAAGACTTGAAGACGGGCAGGGAGGGGGCTTGGCGTAAGGGCTCAGGAAGGTTGTTCCAAGCATAGGGTGAGGCGAGGCAGAATGAGTGGAGCCTGGAGTTGGCGGTGGTGGAGAAGGGTACTGAGAGGAGGGATTTATCCTGTGAACGGAGGTTACGGGTGGGAACGTAAGGGGAGATGAGGGTAGAAAGATAGTGAGGGGCAGCAGACTGAGTGCATTTGTAGGTAAGAAGAAGCTTGAATTGAATGTGGTATCTGATCGGAAGCCAGTGAAGTGACCTGAGGAGAGGGGTGATATGAGTATATCAGTTCTGGCGGAATATGAGATGTGCAGCAGAGTTCTGAACAGATTGAAGGGGGGATAGATGGCTAAGTGGGAGGCCGGTGAGGAGTAAGTTGCAGTAGTCCAGGCGAGAGGTAATGAGAGCGTGGACGAGAGTTCGAGTGGTGTGTTCAGAGAGGAAAGGGCGAATTTTGCTGATGTTAAAGAGGAAGAAGCGACAGGTCTTGGCTATCTGCTGGATATGCGCAGAGAAGGAGAGAGAGGAGTCAAAGATGACTCCGAGGTTGCGGGTATTAATGAAAGAGCTCAGGCTCTACACAACAATTCTGTCTTGCCATAGATTCTGGCTGTAGGGGCCCTGGCCATTGTGGGGTGGGTTCCTCAGTGATTACCCAACTTCTGAAGGGTGGCCAGGCATTTGAGTACCGGCACCTTTTTTGCTAGCAAAAACGCACTGAGCAGAATCGAATACTGGGCCAGCATGATCAGAAAAACAAAGTCACCAGACAACAAAGGTAGAAAAAATCATTTTATTTTCATCATAGTGTTTGGAATATGTCCACTTTGAGAATCAGGGGCTCAACTTTAACAGTTTATATTTATTTACTTATTTATGGCATTTTATCTCACACTAAACATGAATTAGATTGGAACCTGGGATCATTTAATTTTTTTTTCCTGGAGTAATGCATTGCCCCCCCCCCCCCAGGCTCTCTCCCCGGCTATAGCCAGCTCTGCAATTTGGGGGGGGGGGCACAGAGGTGGACGGGGGGGGGCGCAGAGGTGGACCGGGGAGAGAGCGTGTTGTTAAACATTTACCAGCACACCACTGCCTCTAGCGTACCACAGGCAGAGCAGAGCGGTGGAACCTGTCTGCCCCAGGTACAGGCAGCAAGGGTGTGTGACAAGCAGATAATGCGGCTGTTGGCTCTGCCAGTCACCTTCCCTCTCTGATGTCAACTTCCTGTTCCGGGGCAGAGGATTGGCAGAGCGAACAGCCACGCAACTGCTCAGCACACCCCCCATTGCTCAGAGGAGGGGATGCTCCGCCCCAGGTGGCAACTACAGTAGGTATGGCAGTGAGCCTAACCATGGATATTCAGCGGCAAATGACCGGATAGAGCTGCTGAACATACCCAGTTAGCGCCTAAGCCGTAACCTAGTTTGTGGGTGGTCTGGGGGCGGAGTCAATTCTTATGCGGTTAAGTGCCAATACTCAGCACTTAACCAGGAAAGGTGACCACATAAATAGGACCACATAAAACAAAGTCCTGTCTTTATGCAGTTTGCCTTAACTGGTTAAGTGATGAATATCTCATTTAACCGGATAACTTTTATCTAGCCCTGTATGCTTGGTTATTCAGTGCTGGTGTCCAGACATGGCCTGGCGTTGAAAATGCTGACCATCAATGGCTGAATATTGGACCCCAAATATATTACTCTAAATTAGTTTCTAAAAATAAACCAGCTGATATTCCAAGCAAGTTAACCGGCCAAAAACAGCCACCGAACTGTTAACTCGCTTGGTCGCAGCTATCCAGTCATTTTTTGTGGCACTTAACTGGTCATCCTCACCAAAAGTGACCAGTTAGCACCAAACGTAAAGCTGGCTATATCGAGGGAGTTCCGTGAGCGTTCTGGGGTCGGAGTCTGGTTAGGTCCCGATATTCCAACCTAACCAGCCAGTTTTAGCACATAAATAGCTGTCCTATCTTTATGTGCTAACCCATGGCTGGTTAAAGACTGAATATTAACTTAACTAGTCAGGCACTAGCTGGCTTTAAAAAAACACAAATTAGTGCCGCCAGTGGACAAAAAAATATTGTCCACCAGTGGCTGAATATTGGCTGGAAACATGTTTTCCAGGATGGAACAAGCGCTAAATACAGACGATATGCAATGAGCGGCAGGTACTGCCTGGCACCCCTACTGCCTTAAATCAAAAGCAGCACGACTCAAGTCTATTGACAACAAGCAGTCAACTTAACTCAAAAAATAGGTAGTTCACTCTTATCTTACTTTTAATTTGATAAAAGGGGGAGACAAATCTCATAATGTCACAGGGACTACCTTGTGATTCTCTTGATCAACACCCAATATGTGGGTAAAGCCCTCTTGTGACCAATATAATCATTGACACCTGACCTGTCACCTGTCACTTCCTGAGTGACTTTAAATTGAATAGTTGCTTTAAATCTGATAAACATTGAAGAAAATAATTTTTAAAAAAATTTAAAAATTCAAGATTGAAATTCAAGACTAGCATTTGTCAGGAAGATTTTTTTTGTCAATGATTATATTGGTTATTCCTCTATTTACCATTAACTTTCTCTTTGCTTCATGTACAATTTCTCATTCATAATAGATTTTCTAAATGTTAAACATCCATAGCTATCCCAGTATGTTTATAATACTGTATTGTAAAATTGGATTCTTACAAATTACTTTCTTATGCATTATTCTTTATTATTTATTTGTTGCATTTGTATCCCACATTTTCCCACCTATTTGCAGGCTCAATGTGGCTTACAATTTTCCATCATGACTTAAGCCATTTCAGAGTACAGATACAATTGGCAATATATATAGAACATAGATGATATAGAGGGGCATAATCAAACAAAAACGTCTATCTCCATGGGCGTTTATCTCCGAGAACGGGTCCGTGAAGGGGCGGACCGAACCGTATTTTGGGAAAAAATAGACGTCCATGTTTTATTCGACAATTTGTGAGCTGGGCATTTTTGTTTTTCAGCGATAATGGAAAATGAAAGCGCCCAGCTCAAAAACGAATAAATCCAAGGCATTTGTTCGTGAGAGGGGCCAGGAGTCGTAGTGCACTGGTCCCCCTCACATGCCAGGACACCAACCGGGCACCCTAGGGGGCACTTTTACAAAAAAAAAACAAAAAGGTAAAAGAGCTCCCAGGTGCATAGCACCCTTCCGTTGGGTGTTGAGCCCCCCAAATCCCCCTCAAAACCCACCACCCACAAGTCTACACCATTACTATAGCCCTAAGGTGTGAAGGGGGGCACCTACATGTGGGTACAGTGGGTTTGGGGGGCGGTGTGGAGGGCTCCCATTTACCAGCACAAGTGTAACAGGTGGGGGGGGATGGGCCTGGGTCTACCTGCCTGACGTCCACTGCACCCCCTAATAACTGCTCCAGTGACCTGCATACTGCTGCCAGGGAGGTGGGTATGACATTTGAGGGTGAACATAAAAAGTTGTGAAACGGCATATTTTTGTGGTCGGAGGGGGTTTGTGACCACTGGGGGAGTCAGGGGAGGTCATCCCCGACTCCCTCCAGTGGTCATCTGGTCATTTAGGGCACTTTTTGGGGCCCTATTCATGGAAAAACAGGGTCCAGGAAAAGTGCCCTAAATTCTCGCTAAAAACGCATATTTTTTTTCCATTATCGGCGAAAGGCGCCTATCTCTGATCGGCCGATAACCACGCCCCAGTTCCGCCTTCACCACGCCTTTGACACGCCCCATCAACTTTGTCCGCATCCGCGACGGAGTGCAGTTGAAAACGTCCAAATTCGGCTTTCGATTATACCGCTTTATTCGTTTTTGTGAGATAAACGTCTATCTCCCGATTTGGGTCGCAATATAGGCGTTTTTCTTTTTCAATTATAAGCTGGATAATGAACAATCAGGTAAACAAGGGGAAAACAAACAATTGGTACCATATATTGAACATGGATTATATAATAAAATTAGATAATACAATATAGGGAGATAATAATTATGTATCCTATACTGTTTATTGTAAGCCACATTGAACTCAAACTTGTTTTGGATAATATGAAATACAACTGTCACAAATAAATAAATATAAATCTACTTAAAAAAAAGATTAAAATAACAGTATATAAAATTTACAATGTAAACAGATCACTAAAAAAAAGGAGTCAAGCATCATGAAGATAAGGAAAAGGATAAGGAAAACAGGTGGGTCTTCAGGACTTGTTGAAAGGTCAATAGAAAGGGCTGATTACCTTGAGGCCAAGGTAACTGAAAGCAGCAGGGCTTTTTTTGAGGGGGTACTCGGGGGTACTGAGTACCGGCACCTTTTCCATTGTCTGCTAAAATTGACCCATGGTCCCCAAGTTTTAATGAAACAGCTCAGGCTCTACACACCAATTCTGCCTTGTCATGGATTCTGTGACTGGTTGCAGGGGGCCTGGCTATTGTGGGATGGGTCCCTCAGTGATCACCCCACCCCCGAAGAATGGCCTGGCATTTGAGTACTGGCACCTTTTTTGCTAGAAAAATGCACTGGAAAGCAGTCTCCTGGTTGGTAGTTAGACGAATCTTTGTAGGGGAGGAGAGGGTGAGAAGGTTATAATCAGCAGAACAGAGGAAACATAAAGGTGTGTATGGAATTAGAAGATTAGCGACATAAGAAGGGGCGGAGAAGAGTTTAGACTTAAACACGAGAGAGTCAAGATTTTAAACTGTATCCGGGCTGATAAAGGAAGCCAATGTTCAGAGAAAAAAAGAGGTGTAACATGATCAAATTCACATGGATTGTAAAGAAGTATGGAGTATGGAGTAAAGCCCACCTGCTGCAGCCACACCTAGAAGTGGAAGTGTCTTGGGTGACCCACCAAAGGCATTCCTCTGGCTACTAATGGAGGAGTACCTTTGAGGGAAGGCTACACTGAATTTAATACTGAAAATGGAGACAGAATCACTGACCTCATGGTAAGAGAAAATAGAGTTTAGTGATCCTTCTACTGTTCATTTCAACATTAAACTCTGATCTGATCTGAACTGAACTGATCTGTGCTAAGGCTAGAGTCCCGGACTTTGGGAGGGTGAACCTCAAGAGGACGAGCGATAGTGCAGGAGGAGGACGGCATGAAAAAACAGGATGAATAGGCAGTAGGCTACATCTTAATTACTCTGGGTAGGTAAACACTTACCCAAGCCTGTTATTTTTGGGAAACAGTACAATTTCACATCTTCTAAGATCAGGACATGGTTCATTAAATCCCATAAATGAGACACTACCATACCAGTCTATAATCTCTTTAGGAAGGATAGAGATGGTTGAAAAAGAAGAGAATTAGCACTGTATGTGAAAACCAATATTAAAGCAGTTGAAACACAGGGGGCCTGGGAAATGGAGGAGCGTTATGGATCATCTTGGAAACAGAAGATGGAACCTCTATTCATTTAGGTGTCATCTACAGACCTCCAACACATACAGAGAAATTGAAGAATTGGTGGTAGATATTCAAAATTAAGGAATGAAAGGGGAGGTGCTGTTGCTGGGAGATTTCAGTCTGAAATGTGAAGACTAGAGTGTCTCATCTGCAGAATCAGGAAGTAGAGAGACTGTGGATGCCTTTCAAGGTGTCCTGCTCAGACATGAGGGAAGGGACAATGCTGGATCTAGTGCTCACAATGGGGAAGGTGTACCTAACGCCTGGGTCAGCGCCCACCTGGACTGTAATGATCATCACACAGTATGGTTCGATATAAGAGCTAAATTGGTATACAGACAGACAAAACTCAAAAGTCCTGGATTTCAAACATGCTGACTTTAGTAAAATGGGGGCGTACCTGATGAAAGAGCTGATGGGAGGACATAGAAGTGGTCCAAACTGAAAGCAGCTATAAAAATGGCAACAGGTCTTTGTGTAAGAAAAGTAAATAAAAGCATATGGAAAAAGAAACCAATATGGTTCTATAAACAAGTGGCTGGCAAAAGAGGTGACATTCATGAAATACAGAAGAACGCATGAAGAGAAACACAGAAAAGAAGTGAAGAAAGAAACATGGCTAAAAAAAAGCACAGACAGGAAAAAAATTGGTTAAAGACTTAAAGGTAAGTGACGATTGTTTTTTCAGGTACGATGAGGAAAAAAGGAAGATTGGAAATGGGACTAAAAAATACAACTATGTGGAGAATGATGAGATAAAATGGATGTGTTAAATACTTCTCTTCAGTGTTGGCAGACGAAAATCCTGGAGAAGGACCACGGTCAGCTGACCAAGGTACAGTAAATATGGGAATGTAGTGAATAACGAACTGTTCGCAGAAGAAACTGTTTATGAACAACTCAAAAAATACATTCCAGGATATTGAGGGACCTTCTAAAGATTTGCTTAATATAAACCATGGGAGACGTTCCATGGGATTGAAGAAGAGCAGATGTGGTCCCTCTTCACAGAAATGGTAACAGAAAAGATGTGGGGAAACTAAAGGCCAGTAAGCTTCTCTTTAGTGGTTAGAAAAGTAATGGAGACACTGTTGAAGGAAAGGATAGTGAACTTTCAAGAGTCCAACAGGTTGCAAGATCCAAGGCAACATGATTTTACCTAAAGAAAATTGTACCAAACCTGATTTTTTTTTTTTGACTGGGTGATCAGAGAACTGGATCCAGGACAGTGCCAAAATAAACAAAATCATACATCTGGAACACAAAAAATCCTCTAGTCGCACATCACTTAGATTAAAAGGACAAGAATTGGAAACGTAACAAAAAATTAGGAATAATTATCTCAGATGACCTGAAGGTAATGTAATAAAACAAGAAAACTGTCAGAACGATTGGTTGCATAAGATAATGTATCAGCAAGGAAAAGGAGGTAAAACTGCCCTTGTACAAGTCACTAGTGAGACTCCACCTAGAGTTAATTTCTGAAGCCCATACCCAGACATTGACGGCCTCTTTTACAAAGCCACCCTACTGATTCTCGGTGCTGCAAATGAGAGGAAGCCCATTCAATTCCTATGGGCTTCCTCTCATTTGCTGCGCGGGAATTGCTAGCGCGGCTTTGTATAAGAAGCCCTGAAAGAATCGAAGCGGTTCAGTCAAAGGTTTCTAAACTGATACAATGGACGAGCAGAACTGACTCAGGGAATGCTATACATATCGAATCTCTATTCTTAACTGCTTCTAAATTGTAAATTTAGGTGCTTATTTTCCAGCTAATTCGGCATTCTTTCAGTATACAAAAAAAAAACAAAGAAAAACAAGTCAGTATTAATTGGAGTTTTCACAGCACAGGTGCCATTTGCTGGGCATCTTTTCTGATAAAATCGAGGAGTCATTTAGAAAAGGCACAAATAGAGAGCAGAGGAACTAAAGCAGTCAAGGTAAAGGCAGGGGATGAAAGAGGACTGGGGAGCCGGGCGGAGAGGGGGGGGGGGGGTTCCAATGTTTACCCAATAAACACCTACTTTATTTTTATGCACCAGGTGCTTTTTATTGGAATTTATTGGTGAAAATCTAAAATCAGAAACCCTATGTATAAATTAGTTTATGAAGACCAAGGGCAGAAAACATACTAGAGATAAACATCACTTGCCCTGGACAGAGCCAGCAGGAAGAGAATCATTAACAGTCATAGGTAACCGGAAGACTGTGGAAGACTGTGGATCCTTATGCATTCCCCCCCACCCCCAGCTACATACACTCACACACACTTTGGCAGAGCTAAGCAAGGAGTCACCTCATCGTTCTTACAAAGTAACATTGGCACAGAATAGTTTCTTGCAGCTGCAGATGGGAAATCCAGATCCACACAGGATTTAAATTAACAATCTGAAGCTGCATGAACTCATGAACTCCTCTCCTCCCTATTCATTCCACTTCATTCTGTGGTTTGGAACCGAAATAAAGGCAAAACTGAAAGAAACACATCCCCCTGAACTTCCTGATGCAAGGTATGACCAGATGGGCTCATGCCCCTCCCTCCTCAACAAATCTCTAGGACTTTCACAGCTATCCCCAGCAATTTAACTACAGGTATTCAGACAGGCGTATCTGATATTAGGAAATATTTACATTCAGAAAAAAATCTACAATGCATTCCCTCCCCCACCCCTTCTCCTCTGCTGCTCCAGTCTCTGTGTTTACTCCATCACATGCTTGGGAGTTTGCTCTGATGCACTTAATGGAAACAGTCACTAATGTTTTGTAACTGCTTTGTGGATTTATGGACAACATGTGCACTGTCATGCTGTGTCTTAAAAATATATTGCACTAAATAAAAAAATTACATATAATAGGCATCACTGAGACCTGGTGGAAGGAGGATAACCAGTGGGACACTGTCATACCAGGGTACAAATTAAATCATAGTAATAGGGTGGATTGAATTGGTGGAGGGATAGCATTATACTTTAAGAAGGGCCTTGAATCAAATAGATTGAAAATTCTGCTGGAAACAAAACACATCTTGAAATCCCTATGGATTGAAAATCTATGTGTAAAGGGGAAAAGGACAGTGATAGGACTGCTTTATGGAGCAGCTGGTACAGGAGCCAACAGGAAGAAAAAATCTAGACCTAGTCCTTAGTGGAGCACATGATCTAGTGCAGCAGGGAATCGTGCTGGGGCTGCTTGATAACAGTGATTATAATATGATCAGATTTGTTATCGGCAGTGCTTTTTTTGTGCCGGTACGCAACAGTACGGCGTACCGGCACCTTTTTCTCCCCCCTCCCCCCCCCCCCCCAATTACTTTGACGGCTCTGTAGTGTCAGCGTCGGACTGAGCAAGCAGCAGCGCAAACGTCGGTGCAGGTAGTGAATCAGCGAGTGAGAGAGGCTGTCAGCGTCAGAGCTTTGCTCTGCCGGTCCCGCCTATGCGGAAACAGGAAGTTGTAACAACATAGGCGGGACTCGCAGAGGGAAGCTCCGATGCTGACAGCCTCTCTCTCTCGCTGATTCGCTACCTGCACCGGTGTTCGCACTGCTGCCTGGCTGCTCGCTCAGTCCGACGCTGACAGCCTGTGGAGAATGAGGATGGGCTGGGAGGAGGATGGGCTGTGGGAAGAATCGCTGCGCTGGACATGGGAGACGGGAGAGCAGGGGAAGAGAGAAAAATCACTGGAAATCATGGGAGGGGAGGGCAGGGAAGAAAAAATTGCTGGATATCGATGGGAGGGCAGGGGAGAGACAATTGCTGGACATCGATGGGAGGGGAGGAGAGGGCAGGGAAGGGAAGGGAAGAGAGAATTGCTTGGCATCTGGGATGGCAGGGGAGGGCAGGGGGGACAGGAGGGTCGCTGGACATGGGTGGATGGAGGGGAGGGGGGTTGTTGGACATGGGTGGATGGCAGGGGGGACAGGAGGGTCGCTGGACATGGGTGGATAGAGGGGAGGGGGTTTCTGGACATAGATGGATGGCAGGGAAGGCAGGGGACACGAGGGTCGCTGGACATGGGTGGATGGAGGGGAGGGGGTTTCTGGACATAGGTGGATGGCAGGGGGAACAGGAGGGTCGCTGGACATGGGTGGATGGAGGGGAGGGCAGGGAGAGAGAGAGAGAGAGAGAATAAATGCTGGACATAGGTGGGTGGATGTAGGTGAGGGAAGAGTGAGGAAGGAGATGAGGTGAGGGAAAAGGAAGAGAGGAGAAAAACTGCACATGGATGAAGAAAATAGGCAGAAGCTGGATCCACTGGACAGTCAAGTCTGCAGATGACCCAGCTTTTACTTACGGATGTAGGGCAAGAAATGAAGAAGAAAGGCGGAAAGTAAAGAAATAAATGGAAAGGAAGCCCTGGAAACGGAGTTAAGAGGACAGATAGCAGCAGAATCGGATACTGGGCCAGCATGATCAGAAAAACAAAGACACCAGACAACAAAGGTAGAAAAAATCCTTTTATTTTCATTTTAGTGTCTGGAATATGTCCAATTTGAGAATTTACATCTGCTGTCTTATTTTGCACTGGGTATACTGGAGCTTTAACAGCTTACAGAAATTATTTATAATGAAAAAAAAATCACATTATTTTTTCTCCTATACTAGTATATTATTTTCAATGATGTCTGTTTATATGCGCTATGGCTGGTATAAGGGGTGTGGCTAATGCAGGTGTGGCTATACTAGAGGTGGAGTCATATGTGATGATTCCACCCACAATGAGTACCGGCACCTTTTTTTTTTTTACAAAAAAAGCACTGGTTATTGGCTTTGGAGTAAGTACACACAGGAAATCTAATACGTTAGCATTTAAGCTTTCAAAAAGGATACTATGATAAAATGGAAAGAACGGTGGGAAAAAAAACTTATAGGAGCAGCTGCGAAGGTCAAAAATTTACACCAGGTGTGGGTGCTGTTCAAAAATACCATCCTGGAAGCCCAGGCCAAATATATTTCATGTATTAAAAAAGGAGGAAGGAAGACCAAATGTCAGTCAGCATGGTTAAAAAGTGAGGTGAAGGAAGCTATTAGAGCTAAAAGAAAATCCTTCAGAAAAAGGATCTGACTGAAAATAATAAACAGCATAAGGAATGGCAAATCAAATGCAAAGCGCTGATAAGGAAGGCTAAGAGGGACTTTGAAAAAAAGATTTAGGTATATTATAAGCAAGAAGCCAGCAAAAGAATCAGTTGAACTGCTAGATAACCGAGGGGTAAAAGGGGCACTCAGGGAAGACAAAGCCATAGCAGAGAGATTAAATTAATTCTTTGCTTCAGTCTTCACCGAGGAAGATTTGGGAGAGATACCAGTGTCAGAAATGCAGGCTTATTTTTGAAAGAGAAGGGCGCCCATCTTCCGACACAAACTGGGAGATGGGCGTCCTTCTCTCAGCGTCGCCCAAATCAGCATAATCGAAAGCCTATTTTGGGCTTCCTCAACTGCTTTCCGTCATGGGGACAACCAAAGTTCACGGGGGCATGTCAGCACTGTAGCAAAGGCAGGACTGGGGCGTGATTAAGAGGGGAGCGTCCTTGGCTGATAATGGAAAAAAGAAGGGTGTCCCTGATGAGTACTTGGCTGACTTCACTTGGTCCATTTTTTCTTATTTTATTTTGCTCACACCTTTTCCAGTAGTAGCTCAAGGTGAGTTACATTCAGGTACTCTGGATATTTCTCTGTCCCAGGAGGGCTCACAACCTAAGTTTGTACCTGAGACAATGGAGGGTTAAGTGGCTTGCCCAAGATCACAAGGAGCAGCAGTGGGATTTGAACTGGCCACCTCTGGATTGCAAGACCAGTGCTCTAACCACTAGGCCACTCCTTCACTCCTTGTGACCAAGCTGTGAAAAGGTGCCTGAACTGACCAGATGACCACCGGAGGGAATCGGGGATCACTTCCCCTTACTCCCCCTGTGCTCAACAACCCCCTTCCACCCTAAAACAAAAACTTTAAAAATATTTTTTGCCAGCCTCAAATGTCATACCCAGCTCCATGACAGCAGTATGCAGGTCCCTGGAGCAGTTTCAGTGGGTACTGCAGTGAACTTCAGGCAGGTGGGCCCAGGCCCCCCCACCTGTTACACTTGTGGTGGTAAATGTGAGCCCTCCAAAACCAACCCGAAACCCACTGTACCCACATGTAGGTGCCCCCCTTCACCCCTTAGGGCTATGTTAGTAGTGTACAGTTGTGGGGAGTGGGTTTTGGGGGGGGTCAGCACCCAAGGTAAGGGAGCTATGCACCTGGTAGCAATTTGTGAAGTCCACTGCTGTGCCCCCTAGGGTGCCCAGTTGGTGTCCTGGCATGTGAGGGGGACCAGTGCACTACGAATTCTGGCTCCTCCCACGACCAAAGGGCTTGGATTTGGTCGTTTTTGAGCTGGGCGTCCTCGGTTTCCATTATGGCCGAAAACCGGGGACGACCATCTCTAAGGTCGACCATCTCAACATTTAGGTCGATCATCTCTAAGGTTGACCTAAATGTTGAGATTTGGGCGTCCCCGACCATATTATCGAAACAAAAGATGGATGCCCATCTTGTTTCGATAATACGGGTTTCCCCGCCCCTTCGCAGGGCCGTCCTGCGAGGACGCCCTCATGAAAACTTGGCCGCCTCGTTCGATTATGCCCCTCATGGTATTCAAAGCTAAAAAGTCAGAGAAACTGAATGAAATCTCTATAAACCTGGAAGATGTAATTGTGCAATCTGACAAATTGAAGAGTAGCAAATCGCCTGGACCAGAGTACTGCTAGAATTGAAAAATGAACTTGCAGAACTATTTTTAGTAATAATTAATTTATCTTCAAAATCAAGCATGGTACCAGAAGCTTGGAGGGTGGCCAACGTAATGCCGATTTTTAAAAAAGGTTCCAGAGGTGATCTGGGAAATTAAAGACTGGTGAGCCTGACATCGGTTCCAGGCAAAATGGTAGAGACTATTATAAAGAACAAAATGAGAGAGCATATTCAGTAGCACAAATTAATGTGACAAAGCCAACATGGATTTAGTGAAGGGAAATCTTGCCTCACCAATCTATTACATTTCTTTGAAGGGGTGAACAAACATGTGGATAAAGGTGAGCCGGTTGATATTGTGTATCTGGATTTTCAAAAGGCATTTCACAGAGCACCTCATGAAAGACTCCAGAGGAAACTGGAGAGTCATGGGATAGGAGGTAGTGTTCTATTGTGAATTAAAAACTGGTTACAAGATAGAAAACAGAGAGTAGGGTTAAATGGTCAGTATTCTCAATGGAGAAGGGTAGATAGTGGGGTTCCCCAGGGGACTGTGCTGGTACCGTTGCTTTTTAATATATTTATAAATGATCTAAATATGGGAGTAACTAATGAGATAAATTTGCTGATGATATAAAGTTATTCAAAGTTGTTAAATCACAAGAGGATTATGAAAAATTACAAGAGGCACAGGTCCCCGGTATTCAGTAATACTGTCAGCAACTTTAATGAACCACCCTGAGCCATCGATGGCCACATCCCCTTTTGAGTTACGCACCATAAGATTTGCATGTGGATCTTTATAGAGTAGCACTTAACAAGATGCATGCGCAAATCAAAATTGTTGCCAATTAACACCAATAATTGATTGTTACCACCCAATTATTGGCACTAATTGGCTCGTTAGCCAATTTAGTTGTCTGCATATCTCAGGATACCATGTGATTTTGCATGCATACCTTTGTGCACCATTTATAGACTCTGTGGGTTAGTGCCTAAGAATAGGCAGCTTGTGTCCTGAAATGGGATAAGTGTTTGCAATTCCCATGCTTTGACAGTGAAAACTAATGTGTGGTAAGTTCACAGGCCATGCAGGCACCGCTGGGAACATGTGCAGCATATCCCCTGCAGTTACCACACTGAAAAGTGCATTACCACATGAAGACTCTAATCCCCCAATATTCACAGTTAATAAACTGGCCACTGACTGGTTAAATAGCATATTCGCACCTAATTACCGGTTATTTCCTGCTAAATATCTGCGGTTAGTGGCTAGCTGCTAACTGGCTATATCACGCGACATAGCCGGTTAGGCGCAGATATTCAGACCTTAACCAGCTATGTTCAGTGGTTAAAATTGGCTGCATAAATAGGCCTATCTTTAACCGCTAAAAGGTTAACCAGTTAGCGCTGAATATCGGTTTAACCAATTAATGTATTAGCAATTTTAAAAACCCAGGTATTCAGTGCCAGTCACCGGAAATGACCTGGCACTGAATATCTGAGTTTAATGCTAGAAGTAGACAGCAAAAGCACTACCCGCCACCAGCTGAATGTAGGACCCTTTGGCTAACTGCACATGGCAGCACATGATAATTACCGTGTGCAAACTGCAGTGTGAAGTCTCTATCCATAATCCCCAGGATTCTATATATCGCACCTTGATTTCCACATGAGAATCAAAGCGTGTTCCATAACAATGCACATAACTTAACTAGTTCACAAGCTAATCAGCGCTGATAATTGGATGTTAACAAGCAATTATCAGAATTGGCATTAATTTAGAATTTATGCGCACTACTTGCTAAGCGTATTCTGTAACGTAGTGCGTGCAAATTCTAAGTCGCATAGTTGAAAACTGGGCATGGTTATGGGAGTGGAATGGACGGGTCGTGGGTATTTCTAAAATCTATGCGCGTTGTTATAGAATACATCTGCTCCGCATCTAATTTAGGCATTGAGATTTACACCAGATTTTAAATGGCATAATTGACCGCAACTAAATTTAATCACACGGAGTAGCACTTGGCATATTCTATAATATACGCCTAAATTAAAGTATACTTTATAGAATACGCTTTGATTTCTATGTGGAAATCGAGGTGCGATAAATAGAATCTAGCTCAATGTGCTCAGCTCCCACCCCCAACACAGAACGCAGTTAATGCACTCATGAGATAATAGTGCATTCCAATTTGTGCATTAACTTGTTTAATGCACTTTAGTAAAAGGTTTGAAATATGAGGCATGGTAAAATACTTTACTGCAGCTTAGTTAATATATTTTTACCAGAACTAAGTCAGCAGTTCTCATACCTATCCTGGGGACCTCAGGATATCCCTAATGAATATGCATGAAACAGATTTGCATGTCTGTCTCTCATGCATATTTATTAAATCTTCACCATATAATGCAATTAGGTATAATCTTATACCTTTATTTTCAAAATTGTTTCAAGCCTACTGCTATGCGGGAAAATGTAGGATACAAAATGTAATAAATAAATGCAATTATCTAATACTTAATTTTACATAATACAGCCCAATTGCATATCATTCATACCACTGACACCATTCACATGTTCCCAACCATGCTCATTCTCATATCCCTAAAATATACATAGTCATATAATCTTACAAACAAAAACATCAAATTAAACAAATTGCGATGGCAGTGGATGAAACAGCTGAAACTCTTGTCTCAATGTTCTTTGTATACGAAGGTGCTTAACCCTGGATTTTATCTATTGTCCAGCATTAGAGTTGTTATACTTATTATCGTAATCCACTCCTCTTATAGTTTCTTTGTGCAGTACAGGCTTCTCCCGCAATGGATTCACACCTCCTTATGCATTATCATCTGTTCCCAGACAATTTGATAGTTTCAAAGAGTGTTTTATATCAAGTATTGATAAACCTCTTAAATGGTTTCTTCAAGTCGCTGTTTCACTGATTTCATTGCTCAATCCATATCTCGATAAAAGCAGCGTGATATAGTTCACAATGAATCTTATCAAATGATTGATTCCCACTCTCTTATGACCCTACACAGTATGTGTTTTGCTCTACTGAGCGTCATCAGGGGTCAATTAATCAGGACAGATTCTGTTTAGTGCCTGCAGAATTTCAAACCCAGGGGCTGTGCCCTAGGTATAATTTAGCAATGGATTCAAATCTTTTCCACTTCCAGAACCAATAGGAAACATGCTTATTACGTCTCACTCTGCCGAAGAACCTACAGTGGTGGAAATAAGTATTTGATCCCTTGCTGATTTTGTAAGTTTGCCCACTGACAAAGACATGAGCAGCCCATAATTGAAGGGTAGGTTATTGGTAACAGTGAGAGATAGCACATCACAAATTAAATCCGGAAAATCACATTGTGGAAAGTATATGAATTTATTTGCATTCTGCAGAGGGAAATAAGTATTTGATCCCCCACCAACCAGTAAGAGATCTGGCCCCTACAGACCAGGTAGATGCTCCAAATCAACTCGTTACCTGCATGACAGACAGCTGTCGGCAATGGTCACCTGTGTCTGTGGACAGACTCAGTGAATCAGTCAGACTCTAACCTCTACAAAATGGCCAAGAGCAAGGAGCTGTCTAAGGATGTCAGGGACAAGATCATACACCTGCACAAGGCTGGAATGGGCTACAAAACCATCAGTAAGACGCTGGGCGAGAAGGAGACAACTGTTGGTGCCATAGTAAGAAAATGGAAGAAGTACAAAATGACTGTCAATCGACAAAGATCTGGGGCTCCACGCAAAATCTCACCTCGTGGGGTATCCTTGATCATGAGGAAGGTTAGAAATCAGCCTACAACTACAAGGGGGGAACTTGTCAATGATCTCAAGGCAGCTGGGACCACTGTCACCACGAAAACCATTGGTAACACATTACGACATAACGGATTGCAATCCTGCAGTGCCCGCAAGGTCCCCCTGCTCCGGAAGGCACATGTGACGGCCCGTCTGAAGTTTGCCAGTGAACACCTAGATGATGCTGAGAGTGATTGGGAGAAGGTGCTGTGGTCAGATGAGACAAAAATTGAGCTCTTTGGCATGAACTCAACTCGCCGTGTTTGGAGGAAGAGAAATGCTGCCTATGACCCAAAGAACACCGTCCCCACTGTCAAGCATGGAGGTGGAAATGTTATGTTTTGGGGGTGTTTCTCTGCTAAGGGCACAGGACTACTTCACCGCATCAATGGGAGAATGGATGGGGCCATGTACCGTACAATTCTGAGTGACAACCTCCTTCCCTCCGCCAGGGCCTTAAAAATGGGTCGTGGCTGGGTCTTCCAGCACGACAATGACCCAAAACATACAGCCAAGGCAACAAAGGAGTGGCTCAGGAAGAAGCACATTAGGGTCATGGAGTGGCCTAGCCAGTCACCAGACCTTAATCCCATTGAAAACTTATGGAGGGAGCTGAAGCTGCGAGTTGCCAAGCGACAGCCCAGAACTCTTAATGATTTAGAGATGATCTGCAAAGAGGAGTGGACCAAAATTCCTCCTGACATGTGTGCAAACCTCATCATCAACTACAGAAGACGTCTGACCGCTGTGCTTGCCAACAAGGGTTTTGCCACCAAGTATTAGGTCTTGTTTGCCAGAGGGATTAAATACTTATTTCCCTCTGCAGAATGCAAATAAATTCATATACTTTCCACAATGTGATTTTCCGGATTTAATTTGTGATGTGCTATCTCTCACTGTTACCAATAACCTACCCTTCAATTATGGGCTGCTCATGTCTTTGTCAGTGGGCAAACTTACAAAATCAGCAAGGGATCAAATACTTATTTCCACCACTGTAGGTCCAGGGTGCACTATCATGAGGATTTGCCTTCCAGCATGTAATAGCGATACTTAAGGCCTACAATGACGACAGCAATGGCAGGGATCAACCAGCTGCAGTAGGAACTTGAGAGACTTGCAGGCTCATTTTCAAAAGAGATGGACGTCCATCTTCTGACATAAATCGGCACTTGGACGTCCATCTCTCAGAGACATCCAAATTCGTATAATGGAAACCCGATTTTGGACATTGCTAACTGAAGTCCATCACAAGGACATCCAAATTTCAAGGGGGCGTATCGGAGGCATGGTGAAGGCGGGACTTGTGCCTTCCTAAGACATGGACATCTTTGAGCCATAATGGAAAAAAGCAGAGACGTCCAAGACTAAAACTTGGACGCTTTAACCCGGACCTGCTTTTATTGCGAATAAGGCACAAAAAGGTGCCCGAAATGACCAGATGACCACCGGAGGGAATCGGGGATTACCTCCCCTACTCCCCCATTGGTCACTAATCCCCTCCCATCCTCAAAAAACATAATTAAAAATATTGATTTCCAGCCTCTATGCCAGCCTCAGATGTCATACTCAGGTCCAAGAAAGCGCATGCAGGTCCCTGGAGCAGTTTTAGTGGGTGCAGTGCACTTTGAACAGGTGGACCCAGACCCATAACCCCCCTACCTGTTACGTTTGTGGAGGAAACAGTGAGCCCTCCAAAACTCACCAGAAACCCTCTGCACCCACATATAGGTGCCCCCTTCACCCGTAAGGGTTATGGTAGTGGTGTACAGTTGGGGGTAGTGGGTTTTGGAGGGCTCAGCACACAAGGTAAGGGAGCTATATACCTGGGAGCATTTTATGAAGTCCACTGCAGTGCCCCCTAGGGTGCCCCACTGCTGTCCTGGCATGTCAGGGGGACCAGTGTACTAGAAATGCTGGCTCCTCCCACATCCAAATGGCTTGCATTTGAACATTTTAGACTTGGATGTCTTTGGTTTTGAAAATCGCTGAAAATCAAAGACGTGGTATTTTCAAAAACGAAAGATTGGCGTCCATCTTTTTTTGAAAATGACCTTTTTCCTGCCTCTGAATTTGGATGTTTTACAAAGACGTCCAAATTCCGACTTAGACGTTTCTTTCGAAAATGCCCCTCTTGGTGACCCACCACTGGAGGTCTCCTCAGAACCAGTATTCCCGGCTGAGTCAGCTGGATGGACATCACCGATATAATACTGCTTCAGCGTTTCTCGAGCATCAAGGGAATGGTCCACATCTTCAAAGCTCTCCGTGGTGTCCCCACCAGCCTGCTCAAACAGCAGTTCCTCTCCACCAGGATGCTCCTCCACAAACCGGGTGACATCGTACACGCTCTCGTGAAGCACCAGCCACGTCTCCACCGGCGTGTTCTGCTTCTTCACTTCCTCCAGCCTGTAATAGGTAACCTGTGAGTCCAGACCGCACGCTCCATCCGTGTGAGTGGTATGAATGATATGCAATTGGGCTGTATTATGTAAAATTAAGTATTGATAATTTTGATACAATTTTGAAAATAAAGGTATAAGATTATACATTGTTGCATTATATGGTGAAGATTTAACAAAATTGCCTGGAATAGACTTCCTGAGCAGGTACATCAAGCTCCATCTCTGGCCGTCTTCAAATCTAAGCTAAATTCCCACCTTTTTGATGCTGCTTTTAACTCCTAACCCTTATTCACTTGTTCAGAACCCTTATTTTATCATCTTCACTTTAATATTCCCTTATCTCTTGTTTGTCCTGTTTGTCTGTCCTAATTAGATTGTCGAGCAGGAACTGTCTCTTCATGTTCAAGTGTACAGCGCTGCATATGTCTAGTAGCGCTATAGAAATGATAAGTCGTAGTAGTAGTATATCCCAGATTTCGATAGCATGCATATTTATTAGGGATATCCTAAAAACCTGAATGGTTGGAGATCCCCCTGAACAGGTTTGAGAACCACTGATCTAAGTAACTGTAATTAAAACATAAGAATTATTTTTGTGACTAATTTTATTAATTTTTTCTAATTCATTCAAGAATTGTTGTGTGGATTATGGGAGCTACGTTAAATCACTTCAAATGTAATAATCGTGCAGAGAGTTAAAAACACACATTTTCTATTTTAATGCCACTCATACTGAAACAGAAGGTGTGATTTACAGGTTCTCTTCACAGGAGATCAGCAGCTACTGCACAATCCTTAATAAACCTGCTCTCAAATGCACACATTCTTTTTCAGTTTTAATCCTCACTTCAGCTTCCTTCTAATAAGTTTAAAACACAATTCATTTGCATGTCAAACATATGTAAGGCGAACCATTCAATGAAAGAGGAATGACATTCCCTCTCACGTGCACAGGTACATGCAAAATATATTTCAAACTCTCGAGAAAAGGGTTAAATGAGGATATTTGGTAGGTAAACCCCTTCAACTTGCCAGGTTACCAGGTCAGCCATTCCTACTGCTCTAAAAGAAGGCACCAACTGTATGTATTTTTGCAGAAAATGATAAACTACTGTTTGACTTCTTGGTTTCTGTTGCCTTGAAACTCATAATATCGCATTGGAAGGACAATTCTCAATGTCTGGTGGGATTGGATTTTACTCTACAAAAAATATGAGCAGACTGTACTGCCTTCTATGCATGGCCATCAATCTGGTCTTCAGAAATGGAGCACTTTAGATCTTTTCCTCTCGCCTACGAGTTGACTTTTTGTTATGGACTCAGCTTTGTGTATTTTAGTGTGTATTTTGTTTTGTTGTACTTTGGTACATTTGTTTCTTTCGGTTTGTATGCTGTGTTTTTTAAAATTTAATGAAAATATTTATTTTAAAAAAAATGTATACATTATTCTTATTCCAAACTGAGCACTGGCCTTTTTAAACAAATTCATCCCCAATGCATCTTGAGTCTCCCTATATAGCTTGCAGTATAACCTCTGAGCTGGGATTCAATGGCACAAGATACAGATATTTAAAAAGTACCCACGGATTCTGCACCTGCTGTGAGCTCAGTCTAACTTGATGCTCCCTGCAGTGATGCTAAAGTCTGGTACCTTTGGTCAGTGCCCTCAAACAAGCTGGCTCCCGGGATTGTGGTTGCAAAGGAAAAGTCCATAGATCTGCAAGAGTTCTTCTACCTTGGAAGCAGTTAGCCATACTGCAAAGGAATCAATAAGGCAAGTAGATAGACTACAAGGCACATGACTGTGAAACATACTCAAGGCAGAGACTATTGAGTATATTTCCCCTACGAAGCTCTGGGAATAGCCATAGGTTATTAACAGCAATATCACCACTGCTCAAGTTGAGAACTCTAAAATGGCATGTGGCAGAGGTAGACCAGCACCTACAGTAAACCAAACTGTAAGTGTACTCAGTGCTGGCGTAGCAAGTCATGGAGCTGGAAAGAGCAAATTACAAGATGGTTGACAGGATACTGAGAACAGGTCATGTTGTATCAATTTGTGGTTTAGGGCAGTGTTTCCCAAGTCCAGTCCTAGAGTACCCTTGCCAGTCAGGTTTTCAGGATATCCACAATGAATATGAATTAACTTGATTTGCATACACTGCCTCTATTATATACAAATCTCTTTCATGCTTATTCATTGTGGATATCCTGAAAACCTGACTGGCAAGGGATACTCCAGGACTGGACTTAAGAAACTCTGGTTTAGCGGGTGCCAGAAACAAGTGAATAAGAAGACTGTTGCTATGTTGGAGAGAATTTCCAGGGCCATCCTAAGGTCAGGAGAGCATCCAGTTGTGGATGTTTGAATTCAAGTGGAGTAGGCACATAGAGCACTTGGAGCGGCATTCTCAAGCATGCCAGGAGTCTAATAGCAAGATTCCATGACTATGCTATAAAAGATTGCCCAAAGTTAGGTCCCTGGGATCTTTGATATAGGGTTTACACAACATTGAGGTGTCTGCTGGTATCTCCCTCATGATCTGTGCACACAAGGAGAGATTTCAAAGATTTTACAGGAAAGCTATTTACATATGCTATTGGTGGCAAGATATCTAAAGGTTGCACCAAGGAAGAGTTGGTACACGCTCTTCAAGATGCCTTAGCTTCAAGCTCATGGTAATGATCATATGAAGTGGCAACGTGTTGCACAAGGCAAAATGTGACTTTGGTAGCAGTCAGGTGACCTAGCGCTTGTTGAGACACTTCAAATTGAGTAACAACAAAATATGAGTACCTATATCTGCTGGATTTGGGGGTAGATGAGACAGAGGTAAGGTGACTGCTTCTTCGAGTTTTGATTCGATGGGGTTTTTCGAGTCATCTCAAGATGTTATCTCCTCTCAAGTTACCCTCCTCCTCAGCCTGAATTTAATAAAATAATGATTTTGAAATATTTCTTTAAGAATAAGGATTCTTTATTTTGTGGGTATAAATTGCAAGTCTTCCTCCATGTGGCTCATGCTGCTCAGAGCTGGAGGAAGGCTTTTGTTACAACTGAAACTTGGCATTTTGGCTATAGGGGCAACTTAGTGAGCTTTCAGGGTCACAGTTGTTCTTTTTTGACTCTGGGCTTCTGGAGATTTTTCTGTCCAGGGATGAGATTGAGTCCATTAATATTGCCCAGAATGACTTGGTTAGATTTGGTATGAGATAGAAATTATGGTGTTAAGTATATCAAGGTATAAATCATGGGATGGAGGGGGGGTTGTTGTTGTTGTTCATTTATTTTCCTTTCTGTTTATCGGTCTTTTCGATTTTCTCCTTGCTTTTTTAAGGACTTTTAGCTGGTAATTGATATTTTTTTCTGTATTGTACAATACAGCTTCTTGCTTTTGCATCTGTGTTTGCAACTTCCTGGCATTTTCTTACTGTATATGTTTGGAATCTAAATGTGAGACAGACTGTCTTGAATTTCTGTATGCCGGCTGTTAAGAGGCCATAGCTGAAATAAAGTTATTCACATTCTGACAGTAAATATTGCACTGATTCTTTACTCCCGTTGCTTTCACTTTCAACAACTGTCTGCAAACCATCAGAAATACTCTAGGCATCCAGGCCAACAGCTGCACTTTGTTTTGCATCCCTTCCCTCCGCTTCCCTCCCATTCCTCTGCTGTCAGTGATCTGCCCCATTCTATTTAAGGCCAGGTTCTAGGCCACAAATCACAGTGCTCTGGAAACTTAGAGGACTAGAAAAGAGGAAATAAAACCTGGCAAAGTATCCACTGCAAGAAATGCCCACAAAAAAACCCCAAAAGGGCCAAGCTTGCACTAAAAATGCTCCCAAGGTACAAGAAACCCACAGTCCACAAAACCCACCCTGGCCATCATGACATTGATGAACTCTGCAACCTAAGCATGGATTGCTAGGCTGTTTAATCACCCTGTCTTAAAATGTGTACTGTGCATTGATTTGTTTATTCTTTTTCCTTCTGTGACTCTTGTGCAGTGCTTCTGCTGCTCGTTTCAGCTGGCCCGCTGAGGGATTTTTATTATTTAATTTTTACAGTTAGAGTTCCACATTCCCACCCCCACCTTAAAACCTTTGTAAAGACAACCAGGTCAATATAAATCTTGCAGTGGTCGGCATTTTTTAATCGCTGACTGTTCCTGGCTACACTAGGCTCAGATATTCAATGCCAGGCCGGACCCTCAGTGCCACTACCAGGTTAAATGGGCAGAGAGAGAACTACTGTTAATGTGGTCCTATCTGCCAGTATGCAAACAGCAGCACTGATGGGCCGGTGATCAGAAGCAAACGCAGGCGCTAGAGGCTGTTAGCGCCTGCATTTGCTACCACCCCATGATCAAAGCCCCTGAACGCTTGAAACAACGTGTTCATGGGCTCTGAACGCAACTAGCATGCAAATGCATTCAAAACGGGGGTAAACCTATTCATCCCCAATGATCAGCGACCAGCACGCCAAAGATTGGCTCATTGACCGCGGCAAACCCTACGCCAGCTCGGAGCTGACATTAGGGTTTGCAGACCATTGGGGAGGAATGGTGAGCCCTGTCCAGCATGCATTTGCAGGTTAGAAGGCCCCCATTCCCCCCAAAGTAGCAGCCCCCAGCAGGAACCCTGATCGACTGACCCCCCCCCCCCCCAGCAACAGGGGGCTGGAGATCCAGCGGACCTCTGATCCCCCCGACATAGGTTTGGGGGATGGAGATCCGGTGGGTCTCCTGCCCCCTAAATCCCCCCAACATCCCTCGGATGTCCCTGGTGGCCCAGTTGGCCATGGGTGAATCTCCCCCCACCTGGTGGTCTAGCGGCCCTTCCCCACCCCCCTACCTTTAGTTGGAGGAGGGAGGTGGCCTTCCTCCTCTTCCATCAGCATCGCCTGCAAAATGGATGCGCCCAGCCCTGCCCAGAGCTTCCTGGGATGCGCTGGGCGGGGCTGGGCTCCGCCATTTTGCAGGCAGCACTGATGGAAGAGGAGGGAGGCCACCTCCCTCCTCCAACTTAAGGTAGGGGGTGGGGAAAGGCTGCTAGACCACCATGTGGGGGGACTCACCCACGGCCCACTGAGCCACCTGGGACATTCAAGGGATGTTGGGGGGGGGGTTAGGGAGGATGGAGACCCACCGGATATCCAGCCCCCCCCCCAAAACCTGTGTTGGGGGGTTCAGGGGGACCAGAGGTCCACTAGACCTCCAGCCCCCATTTCGCCTGGCTCGGGGCAGAGATAGTTGGGGTCTGGTGGTCCCATGGACCTCCAGCCCTTGAGTTTGACAGGTCTGAGCTTTTGATAGCCCAGATTTGTCAAATAAGTGCAGGAGAATTGTGCCTGAGCAATCCTCCCGCACTTCTACCCCATGATCAGAGAGAATTGCGTGCTTAAATTTGCATGCAATTATCTATAATCATAGGTGCATTAAAGCCCTGCGCTGTTCCAGAATTATTTTTAGAGCGCTGTTTGGAACAACGTGAGGCTTTTGATCATCTGCCCATGAATAACCCCAGTGTCCCAGCTCTATCCCGACCCCACCCCCAGATCACCATTGCACTGCCTGGATTGTATTAGGGTAATTAGAGCCCATGTTCAGTAGCACACCCCAGTTACATGCCGCTGAATGTCAGTATGGCTTAAGCAAGCAAGAAACCCTTCTGCCTGCTTACATTTTGTCGAATATTAACACAATATAGTTTGTAGTCCTCCAGTAGTAATAAAATCACAACTCATTTATTTATGACATTTGTACCCCACATTTTCCCACACAAATTTTAGTTCAATGTGGCTAACAAGCTATAAGAAGACTGTACAAAATATGAAATAAAAACCCCAATCCCCCACACATCAACAAAGGAAAGAATCGTAAATATATATGCAATGGGGAGGACGGGGAGAAAGAAACTAGGGCTCACGTGTCCTCACTAACGCGACAGATTGCCAAGGCCATGAGCTCGGAAGAATCACCCGCCAGTGCGATAGCACACCTTTATACCTTCTATAATGAAATGAATGCACAGGTACAGCGGTTAAACCAATATGTGCACCTTAACCTCCCAGGACCTAGGACATCTCCTGGGGTGGCTCCTCCAGATTCAGACTCAGGACCGGCGACAGCCCTGGTAAGACCAGGTATCTGTCTGAAGTCACCGCCCAGGTATGATGGGAACCCTAAAGACTGTAGGGGTTTCCTCAACCAGTGTGCTATAATTTTTGAGCTTCAAGCGCGGGACTTTCCTACTGACAGAACCCGGATAGCTTATATTATGTCTTTATTGTCCGGGCAAGCACTAGCCTGGGCATCCCCTCTCTGGGAGAAGGACAATCCCATGCTCCAGGATCTCCAAGGGTTCCTGACTCAGTTCAGACGGGCTTTGAAGAGCCCAGGAAAGTTACCTCTGCTACTTCGGCGCTATTGGCTTTGAAGCAGGGAACACAGACCCTGGGTGACTATGCTATTAAGTTCCGCACTCTGGCTTCTGAGTTGGCCTGGAATAACGAGAGTCTGGTCGCGACTTTCTGGCAAGGACTGGCACCCCAAATTAAAGATGAGTTGGCTGGACGGGAACTACCTCCCCGGTTAGATGACTTGATTGGACTATGTACTATGATTAATATTCAGTTTCAGGAGCATAGCCGCGAACGACGCTCCTCAGAAAGGGTAGTTATCAAGACACCTAGTCACCGGTATGTGCCACAGAGGCCTAGTCTGCAGGATGCCGCTCCGCAACCACCCGCTGAACCCATGCAACTTGGCAATACTTCACTTACAATGCAAGAGAAACAAAGGCAGCGGACCCTGAACCTTTGCCTGTATTGCGGTGAGATTGGTCACTACGCGGCCAGGTGTCCACTTAAACCTGGGTCCTTGGATCAGGGTCTGATGGCAGGCACTATAACCAGCCAATCGTCTGGTTTTCAGCATACCCAATTTCTAGTACCAGCAGTGTTGGATCGAGGTTACAGAAAGGAGCCGACTGAAGTTTTTCTGGACTCTGGGGCTGGTAGGAATTTTATAGTCAAGTCTCTAGTTCAACAGCTTAACCTTCCTACACAAGAATTACCTATTCCACTCTTTTCAGTTTATGGGTACGTCCAGGGATATGTCAGCACCCAAACGGTTCCGGTGAGTTTATGTATTGGCGATTACCGAGAGGACATCTCCCTCTGCGTCCTTCAGTCAGCAGTGCAACCCATTGTATTGGGCTTACCTTGGCTCCAGAGACATAATCCGACCTTAGATTGGGAAAAGGGTGAGATTTTGAACTGGAGTGAGTCTTGCAGGAAACTTTGTCTCACCCCTGACACCGATAGTCCTGTCGACGAACAGCAGGACCAAGACTCAGATGCTTGGACAGATATCAGTGACTCCCAATCCTTGGACATTAATGTTTCTGCAGTTGGTCTGAACTGCATTTGTGTGTTACCCCAGATCAATCAGTCCCCAGCGGGAGCCCACAACGCGGCCAACCTCCAGATTTCAGCCAACGGGGGCTCTAAGAAGGCTCCTCGAGGTGGGGTGTCTCGGACCTCACCTAAAAGAAGGGCCCCAGGTCCTCGAGTTCAAAATAGTCCTGAGATTCGGAGATCTAAGGATCTTAAGTATTGCTCACAACAAACCATGGCTGGTAGCCCTACTCTAGCGCTAAGCACTAGATCCAGCTCAGGTGATCAAGCCCAGCCTTGCCCTCAACCTACCACCTCAAGATCTACACCTAGGGCTATGGGTGCAGATGGCACGCCTGAACTCTCCAGCCGATTCCACCAAAAATATCCATGGAGACCCAGGCCTCCCGAGAAGTCCGGGGGGGGCCTTGAGGGGGAGATACTGTCACGATTGTGGCCATGTCGCATGCGCTCATTCATTTTGCCACCTGGTGGTTCAACCTGGTGGCTGCAGCGGACTGTCTGGTTGTTGTTTCCCCTGTTCCAGAAGTCATGCCGGTCCGGTCCGGATCTTCCAGCCTTCCAGACTGGCTTGGGACTTTTGGAACTTAGCAGCACCCTTACCTAGTGAACTCCCTTCTCGGTTGCCTTTATGAACCACCTGGATACTTTCTACTTTGCCTTGGCAACAGAGGTCATCTAATGAGCTTCTGGTCGATGAGAGTTATTGCAGTGCTTCCTGCTTTCCTTATCCTCTGGTGGACTGACCCTACTTGTTTTCCTGATTACTCTCTGCTCGCTGCCTGCCCTGACGTCTGCTGGTATCCTGACTACTCTCTGCTCGCTGCCTGCCCTGACTTCTGCTGGTATCCTGACTACTCTCTGCCTGCCCTGACTTCTGCTGGTATCCTGATTACTTCTCCTGCTTGCTGCTTGCCCAAGACTCGGTGTGTTTCCTGGTTTACTTCTCCTGCTCACTGCCAGCCCAAGACTCAGCATATTTCCTGGTTTACTTCTACTGCTTGCTGCTAAGACTCTGTTTGGTTTCATGGAAGCCTCTATTGTGTACTGCAGTGGCGTAGGAAGGGGGGGCGGGAGGGGCGGTCCGCCCCGGGTGCATGCGCTCGGGCGGTGCCGGCCCCGCTGGTTACTTCCTGTTCCAGGGCAGAGAGAGCAGGGAACCAGCGGGGCCGACGCAGCTCCGAGTGACGTGCACTTGGGGCGGATCGGCCCTCCCGCAGGTTAGAATGCAGTCCGGGAGGGGTGCACCGCAGAGGGGGGGGTGCGCAGCGGCGACCCGCCCCGGGTGTCATTAGCCCTCGCTACGGCACTGGTGTACTGCCTGCCTGTTCCAGCTTGCTCTACTTCAGCTGCGCCCCTTTCTTTCCGAGCACTCTACCAAAACCCTCATCCACACCCTTGTCACCTCTCGTTTAGACTACTGCAATCTGCTTCTTGCTGGCCTCCCACTTAGTCACCTCTCCCCTCTCCAGTCAGTTCAAAACTCTGCTGCCCGTCTCATCTTCCGCCAGGGTCGCTTTACTCATACTACCCCTCTCCTCAAGACCCTTCACTGGCTCCCTATCCGTTTTCGCATCCTGTTCAAACTTCTTCTACTAACCTATAAATGTACTCACTCTGCTGCTCCCCAGTATCTCTCCACACTCGTCCTTCCCTACACCCCTTCCCGTGCACTCCGCTCCATGGATAAATCCTTCTTATCTGTTCCCTTCTCCACTACTGCCAACTCCAGACTTCGCGCCTTCTGTCTCGCTGCACCCTACGCCTGGAATAAACTTCCTGAGCCCCTACGTCTTGCCCCATCCTTGGCCACCTTTAAATCTAGACTGAAAACCCACCTCTTTAACATTGCTTTTGACTTGTAACCACTCGCCTCCACCTACCCTCCTCTCTTCCTTCCCGTTCACATTAATTGATTTGATTTGCTTACTTTATTTATTTTTTGTCTATTAGATTGTAAGCTCTTTGAGCAGGGACTGTCTTTCTTCTATGTTTGTACAGCTCTGCGTATGCCTTGTAATGCTATAGAAATGCTAAATAGTAGTAGTAGTAGTAGCTTCAGTCCGGCTGCTCCAGTCCGGGTTGTATCAGACTGTCCGTGTTCTGCCTTGTCTCTTGTTTTGGGGTGATTCTCCTGCCACTGCCGCTCCTCGGCAGCGGCCCAAGGGCTCACGTGTCCTCACTAACACGACACAGGAATTGTTTATATTAAAAGGTTTTTTGGCCGATGATGAAGGCAGGATCTATTGATCCGTTCTAGCTCCTACAGTTCTATCAAAATTAAGATCTGTGAGCTCTTTGAGGCCTTTTTTCCTGTTTTCCAAAATAATATAAGTGGCATAAATGTTTTTTTGGATGTCATTTTGAAGCAGCTGATATTGTGAAGATTAATTGATATTGTTGCGTATCAGCACCCAAGGTTTTGATCACGTTTATTTTTTTTAACCTTTACTTTTCTACTTAAAAGCAGGGAGTGCATAGGAATGATTAGAAAATGTTGCTCTCTTTTATTCTCAGGTACTAGTGGAGACACTGCAGTCAAACCCCATCTTAGGACCTTTCTACCTGCATCAAAAGGATACACCCAAGATTCACTTCACCCTGCCCTAGCTCCTCTTTCACACAATCCCTGACCCTCCAGCTTTTTCTTTTACACATCCCCAAGCCCCTTTCTTTAGTCTTCTGATCACCCCCTTGCCGATTGCCCCCTTCCATGCTAGTTCAATTCAGCAGGAAGATAGGGTGGTAACAGTGCCTCAGACCACAGGATCCTCATCTGCTGCCCAGAACAAGACAGCTGCTTTCAACCATGCAGCTATTCAGCATGCTGCTGCCAACCCAAATTTGCAGAATAAGAAGCAATTGGTGGGGGGAGAGATAGGGGGATTCCAGGATAGCCACAGCCCTAACCTGGTCCCCGATCACCCATGGCAAATCAGCAACAATCTCCAATTCCATGCAAAGAGCCAGATTTAGTAGCCTTTCCCACACCATTGCAGGAGACCAAAGAGCCTTCATGATAGGCAGTAGCTACACAGAGATAAATGAAATCATCTCTCAGCATCAGTTTCTTTCAGCCCTGAAGGAAAGGGGACCCAGGGACCCTCTTCTGGATTTTTAAAAGATTAAAAAATTATTTTTCAATTTTTGTACACCTTGGTCATCAGAGGTGGCTCATTTGCAGACTCCTAAAGCATCTCCACTGCACAAGGCAGAGCTGTAAGGAACAACTATTCACTGGAATCCAGTGGAAAATAGACTGCATTGCCATGGGGCCAACTGTGTTCTGCATTTCCGAGCTGCCCCATGGCAGGCTGTAAATGAACTTGCTGTTTGGAGCTGAGACCAGGACTCAAAATGTGCTAGAAATAGAAAATTTTAAAAACAAAAAAGATCTGTTCTAGGGCTCCATCCCCTCCCCCCACCCCTTCTCTTTTGAATAGAAAACAGTGGCTTTTGACACAGGAAATGGAAACGTTAAAGAGAAGCCAAAGGCAAACATTGAAAATGAATATAGAGCCACCCTAGCATCTGTTCCAGTGAGATCCATGCTAAATGAACTTTACTTGGCTCTATGGTACTTTTCTGTGACTTGATCATGTCAAATAAAGACAGCATTGAATAAAATGGTCTTTTAAGTCAATTAGCCATAGAGCCAGTGAAAGAACATCTGCTAGCATTCACATTCAGCAAAAGTGTTTCTGCCCATGAAGCCACAATGTCTCATGTGGGCAACTGAAGAGGGGAAACCATTTCAGCTCTGGAATTCAGCATATGCTAAAATGTGCCCGGTGTATTTTTCACATCTCCAGGGTCTGCTTCCAGAAATGCAGAATCCTACTGCGACTGGACCGAACATCTGGATTCTGTACTACAGACCGATCACACTCTGCTCCCACGTGTGCAAATTCCCAAAAGGGGTGTCACATCTCTCTAAATTTTGTGCAACATTTAAGAACAACCTTTGGCTAGTATGCGGTCATTCGTCTGAACGACCTGATCCTATCCATATAGTACAGAGCTGGGTTTGGGGCAGAAAACAGGTGAGCTTTCGAATTATCCAGATAGCAATGAAATTCATCTGATATCCATATCATTAATGCCTTTACTTTAGGCTTGATGAGTATTCTGTATTTGGTGAGAGTCTGTCTGTGTTCTCTGTGTGTGTAGCCAAGGTGAAGTATTCTACTAGCATGTAGGGGTGTCTATGTTCAAAGCGATTTAACTAGGCATGATTAAAATGCCCATGCAGGGCTATCCAGGGATATTCAGTGGCACCTAACCAAATAATGCTGCTGAATATCCCCTCTAAACATCGAAGCTGAAACCAGCTATGGCATGGGCATGGTACCAAGTTGAGTGAGAGTCCTCCAGCTATAGTCCTGCCAGTGGGGATGCTGTTTCACTATTGATTTTCACTAGTGAGGGACAGGCAAGCTATGCAGGACTCCAGGGAACCTGCCTGTCCCTAGCAATTGAAAACACAGTATTGAAGCACCACCCCCCACTGACAGCAATGCATTTGGAGGCAGTGGCGTAGCTACGTGGGGCCTGTGGGACCTGGGCCCCCGTAGATTTGGGCCTGGACCCCCCTACCGATGACCCTCTCGACCCCCCCCCTCCCACTGCCAACCCTCCCCTGCCTCTGTTGTCGTTGCCTACCTTTGCTGGCGGGGGACCCCAATCCCCGCCAGCCAAGGTCCTCATCTTCCATTTCCGCGCTAAGGCTTCTTCATTCTGTTTCATTCTGACGTCCTGCACGTTGTACGTGCAGGACGTCAGACTCACAGAAACAGAACGAAGCCTTGCAGATCTGTTATGTGAGTCTGACGTGCAGGACGTCAGAAACAGAACGAAGAAGCCTTAGCGCGGGAACAGAAGACGAGGAGGACCTCGGCTGGCGGGGATTGGGTGTGCTCATAGCATTGAGCATTAGGGAATTCGGCGGGAGGATTGTGCTTGGCACATGCGCAGAAGAGTTCACAGTAAACTCAGCTCCTGTGCACATGCACCTGGTAAAACCCAAACGTGACGCACACATTGGCGTCTGTTTTCTGCGGCCTAAATATAAGCATTTTAAAAAAAATTTTTAGCTTGGATGCTTATATTTAGACATAGGAAACAGACGCCAATGTGGGTTCACTTTGGGCATTTTTAATTTGTTTTAGCATGGAAGCTTTAAATTTAGATGCAGGAAACAAGATGCCAATGTGTGCTTTCACTTGGGTCCACTGTTTCTCACGACCAGCGCTTAAGGGCTTGCACAGGCTTCCTTCTGCTTCCAAAAGCAATCAAAACCAGCACAATTTGCAGAAAGAAGCATGACAGGATGAGAATCATGGGAAATCCTCTCTTTCAACACCCCAATGCCTGCTCCGACCTGGCGTTATTTTTTGCAGCGGTAAGGCAGTTTTGTTTCAGGGGGCTCTTTTCTGAGCATTGGGGAGGAATACAAAATGAGCTCATTTATATGAACTTGACTACATTAGCATGCTATTTGCATTGTTCATTTGCACACTTGCTTGTTCCCGCCCTCTAGGCCTCAGAACATTCTGCTCAAGTAAATGTGGGTACTAATGGCCTCTAGCGTCTGCGTTTCCTCTTGAGCTTCGGGGCCTGGGTGTCTTTTTTGTGAAGCTCACTTTTATGACGGTTTGGACAAGTATAAGAACCGTCACTTAAGGTAGATCTGGGGAAATCAACTGCTTATCCCTGTGAGTAAGCAGCATGGAATCCATCTACTTTTTAGGAACTTTCCAGGTACCTGTGACCTGGATTATCCACTACTGGAGACAGATCACTGAGCTTGATGGGCCTTTGGTTTGATCCAGTACAGAAATTCCTACGTTCGGCAAATGAGGATTAGTACTGAAACACTAGTTTATTGTATTTCAATTTTATATTATACAGGCCAAATCACAAAAGCAGCAATTACTGTGTGTGGTAGCACAGGTTACTACATTTTAGTGACACAGCCTATTGATATAGAAAAAATATATGGATTAACTCCCAGATTCTACGGTATATATGGCACTCAGAATTGCGTGCGCAAATTTGGGTGTGTGCCCAATTTATGTGCACAATTATAATTGAGTAACAAGTCAATTAGCGCCAATAATTGGGAGCTGACGATTATTGGCAACAAATTTGATTTACATATATATATATAGTAGATGACGGCAGAAAAAGACCTGCATGGTCCATCCAGTCTGCCCAAGACAAACTCATATGTGTATACCTTACCTTGAATTTGTACCTGTCCTTTTCAGGGCACAGACCATATAAGTCTGCCCAGCAGTATTTCCCGCCTCCCAATCACCAGTCCCGCCTCCCATCACCGGCTCTGGTACAGACCGTATAAGTCTGCCCTCCCCTATCCTTGCCTCGCTGTTCTATAAAGATGTGAATGTAAATCTTTTAGCGTGCAAATGAAAAGGGGTGTGGCCATGGGAGGAGCAATGGGGGGTCAGGGGCATTCATTAAAGATACGCGTAGTATTATAGAATTCGAGGGGATCTGTGCCTAATTTCCACATGAGGGTCTACACCAGGTTTCAGTTGGTGTAATTTCACACGCTAAAAGCTGGGCGCAGATTCCTGCACTGTGCACTATTCTATAAATGGCGCACCAACTCAGAGTGTCATTTATAGAATAGCGCTCTGATGGGAACCACAGCAATCTATGTGGAGGTTAGGCAACTACCAGCAGGTGGAGATAGAGAACACTGAAAGCACATGGTGTTCCTGGATGCCCAGCCCCCTCTGCCTCAGTATATGAAATTTCCAAAGCAGAGTGAATAAAAAAGGCAATATAACATAAACTTTCCTCACAGAGAACAAACGCCCCTGAACCGGGGCAATAACCAAACAAAAACTAAAGTCAGGGCCGGTCTTAGCAATTGCTGGGCCCTGTGCAGACCACTTCGGTGGGGTCCCCACCCAGATTCTTGCTTAGCCCTGCCCCATCTAGCTCCTCCCCTTTTGACAAGATTTTTTAAGAACTTTTCTATGTATGCACACTGAAAATTAAAAAACAAAGTAATAACTCTAAAATCATATTACCCAAGGGAGAAATTACCTTCAGGAACTTTACAAAGAATTATCCTCTAAAATAATTACCACAACAATGAATTTGAAATAAGAACAGCTGAACATTGCGGAGAAAATCATCCAATTAATTTTAAGTGGTGTTCTCTAAAAAATAATTACTACTGATAGTCAATATCTAACCAAAATAGTATTGGTAATATAAATAAATGTAAATACAAATAAAATAAAATATAATCTGATTCTTACTAGTGCTTGTGCCACCCACTGAATCAAAATGGGAATGGTGGAAACTTAAGTTATCTGGTGCCACTACAAGCCCAGGTCAGCAGCCTAAGAGGCACAACACAGTAGGCTGAGTGCTTTTATTTAGTCTTTGATCAAGGACCCACTGGTGGCTCAGTGGAAACCTCTGAACTGGGAGCATGTTTGTCACTGTTGCCCAGAGGATTATTCATGGGATCTGGTTTTGGCTGTGCAGCTGATCTTCCAGGGTAGTCACTGCCTGCAGGCTTCACTTCTGTGAACTTAATCTCAGTCACAGCTTTTTCATGTGGCTGAGCAGGGTTGCCAGATTTAAATAATTTTTCTGACCCAAACCAGCCTCTAAACCCGCCCAAAAACCGCATACCCCGCCTCCGCCGTCACCAACCCTGCCCCTGCCGTTGTCAGCTCCGCCCCTGACATCAACAGCTCCGCCCCGTTAACAGTTCTGCCCCCGACGTCAACAGCTCCGCCCCTGTTGTTAACCACGCCCTCGCGGGGCGAAAAACCGCAGCCGGCGAGGGAAAAAAACCCGCCCAACAAAAAAGAAAGCCGCCCAAAAAACCACGACCCGTAGCGGGCAAAAATTTACTGCAGCGGGTCGCGGAAAGCCGCCCAATTGGGCGAGAAAACCGCCCACCTGGCAACCATGTGGCTGAGCCAGGGCTAAAGAAAAGCAGCTGTGATTGGTCAGGGAGCCTGTGTGGCACCTAAAAGAACTCTTCTGATTGGCCAAGGTCGTCAATCCCAGCCAATTAGAAAAGCCCTTAGCATCAGACAGAGACAAGCTTCCTGACCAGCCACAGCTCAGCTGTACTGTTGCTCAGGGCTCAGCCACGGGAAACAAAAATGACTGCTGGTTGCTTGCTGAGTGGCGTGCCTAATGAGGTAAAAGCCAGGCAGGGGAGCACTGCGGGGGCAGGGCGGGTTGGGATGGGATGGGATGGGAGGGGATTCCGAGGTTGAGAACTTGTGCAGAAAGATTCTGACCATCAATGTACAACCACGGGAGTGCGCGACCCTAGGGAACATTGCAGGGGAGGAGGGAGGTGGTTTCAGAGACTGCAAATTAAGATTCTGAGTGACCACCAGTGCCGGGGATGTGACCATGACCGCGGGGCCCCTGGGAGCGTGGGGCCCCATGCAGTCGCCCCTGTGCATTGTAGTTCTGTTATTAGTGCTGTAGCGTAGTTTAGTGTATTATATTAATTTAGTTAATATTAGTGTAATAGTGTGAAGAATTTCCTTTTTAAATTGCATGCCTTGAGCAGTATGCTTAATTAAGTCAGAGTAAAAGACAGATTCCTCAGATTATTTTCTTACTGATAAGGGGAGAGGAGCGCTATTGTTTTACCTGCCTAAAGGCAGGTTTCCACTCCCCACCCCTACCTGGTCAGGAAAAGGCTTTCCTGGCTATGTGTCAGAATGCAGATATTTTTCTCTTTTCCTTGCATAGCTACAGAAATCCCCATTGGCTGATTGCCAACCTAGACTGATAGCCAACCTGAAGGTATATCCTACAGTACCTCTCCCTCTCGTTTTGCTTTTTACTTTTCTGAATCTCTGCTACTCTACTTTGGAGCACTTTAAGGTTTCAGCTACTATTTTGCTGGCTTTCTGGCATATTTATTTATTTTATTTAGATTTTGCGCACACCTTTTTCACTGGTAGCTCAAGGTGAGTTACATTCAGGTACACTGGATATTTCTCTATCCCAGGTGGGCTCACAATCTAAATTTGTACCTGAGGCAATGTAGGGTTAAGTGACTTGCCCAAGATCACAAGAAGCAGCAATGGGATTTGAAGCGTCCACCTCTGGATTGCAAGACCGGTGCTCTAACTACTAGGCTACTCCTCCACTATTGACTTTGAAGGTATGACCACCCTGCAAGAATACCATGGAGGGACAGAATGGACTTTGAAGTTTGCTGTTCTTAATATGCTGTACAATTGATTCCTAGATTCTATGCTGTATCCCTGCTTCCTGGCAACTGTATGAAGATACATTGAATTCCAGTATGCAAACAAAACATAAGTAAGTATCTATTGCCTATACTAAATGTCTGCATATTTTTGTACATATCTTTGGGAAACCAAAAGAAGTGTAAACCTTGACTAGCAGTATAGACGTGTTAATGACCCAGTAGGCTGTGGGCTGGTAAAGAGTATGCAGGAATAGGCTATCTAGTAATCAGGCAGGCTGTAGAGACTGTGGGGAACTTTTACTAAGCCATGTATACGCCTATGCATGCCCAACACATGTCAATTTTGAGTTACCACCCGGCTACTGCATGGCCCTTGCAGTAATTTCATTTTTGAAGAGCATCCGCTATGTGCGCCGGAAAATCATTTTTATATTCTGGCGCGCAACAAAAACAGGCAGTAATCATCATTCTATGTGCGTTGATGATTACCAGACGGTTATTGCATGAGACCTTACCGCTAAGTCAATGGCTGGCAGTAAGGTCTCAGACCCAAAACGGACCCACACCAATTTTTATTTTGCCACACGTCCATTTTCAGCAAAAATTTTTAAAAGGCCTATTTTACAGGCGCGCTGAAAAATGAACCTGCGCACGCCCAAAACACATGCCTACATTAGCACACCCCATTTTTCTGCACACCTTAGTAAAAGGGCCCCTGTGAGTTACTTGAATACATAACTCACAATATAGGTGTTCACCTGTCGCTCAAATCACACTTTCGCCTATGTTTACTAAGGGGCGCTATAGGCGTGTTAGCAGTTTTAACGTGCTTAAACAGTTTACATGCATTAAACGCTAACGCACCCATAGAAATGTATAGGCGTGTTAGCGTTTAACACGCGGAAACTTTACAGGCGTGTTAAAATCACTAACACACCTTAGTAAACATACCCCTCAGTGTTCTTCTTTTATATTTAGAATCACATTTTTTGTGTGATTTTACATTTTTTACGTAACAGTCTTGTAACAGCAGCTAGATCCACTACCATGAATGAATATATTGATGAAAATGTGGTTGTTTTTCATTGTAAAACATGTCGCTATTGTGGGGCTAGTTCTGAAATGATGCTGAGACCATAGTTTAGCTAGCACCTTACAACTCTGCTGTACCAGTAAATGTCTGCCCTCTTTTAATCTTGTAAAAATATGCCACTCATTATCTCACCTCTCATGACCACCATTCTGCACCATGAAAAATGAGTTTGGTTGGGGTTTTTTTTTTTCACAAGTTGTTCTTAGGCCAACTAGAACAACCTTTGATTGTATGTAAGGTTCACCTCATCTGTAGTGCAGTCATTAAAACAAATTTGAAACAATATCGCTACTGACTACAAACAAGCTCCACTTTTTTTTGTCCTTGTTTTGCCACCAAAGAATATTCTGTTTTCACTATTATCCATTTAATTATTATTAGATGAAATGGCCAATGAAATCCCCAGATCTGTGTACCACAGGCAAGTTCAAAGAGAGTGTCGGTTGTTTCTGTCTAGCAATAAAAGAGCTAAAATGAGAACCAGTAAGAAAATTAATGGGCTCCTTTACAAAGCAGTGCTATGGCTAAAGCGCAGGTAGCTCGTGCCAAATTGGCACTACAGCCGGGATAGAGCGAGGACCCGGTGGTAATTCCAAAGTTGGCGCTTGCTGGTTCCCACAGTAGAAAATAATTTTCTACTGTGGGGGCATTTTTGATGGTAATCGGCAGCACGGCCACATTGGCGCACTGCATGATTACTGCGTGAGTAGCATGTGAGCCTTTAACGCCAGGCTGGTGGTAAGGGCTCAGGCCATAAATAGGCGAACGCTACTTATCATTTTAGTGCATGCTCATTTCCCAGCACGTTGAAAAATGTCCATTTCCCCAGCCACAATTAAAAATGGTCCAGCGCACACCAAAAACACACACCCACACTACAGCAAGCCACGTTTTACCGCTGCTTAGTAAAAGGACCCCTAAATGTAGTAATGTTATGCAAAAGAAAAATCAAGATGGTCAGCAAAGTACTTGAAATAACTTTCAAAAGTTCACCAGCTCTGCTGATAATTTCTCCATAATACTCACTGAATTTATGATCCCTTTAAGAGCATGAAAACCGCCTTCGACAGGGAAGACTTGTTTCTCTGTGTCCGCAATTTTTGCAAGCTTAAAAGAACAAAAACAGGTTGAAAAAAAATCACTGCAGAGTTTTCATAAGACAAGAATCACAAGAACTACGACCAGTGGGCAGATGGGTACACTAAAGTACACTAAATGTAGAATACATTTCACTCTTCGCAGTTAAATTTTCTACATTTGCCACACTTTTCCACTAACTCATTTTATTGACTTGTGTAACTACCATGAAAGAAGATGGGCAGCTTTCTAGTTCTTAGGCAAAAATTCAATATTGAGTTGGGCATTTACACAAGTTCCTGGAGGAAAAGTCCATACATAGGGCCCTGTTTACAAAGGCATGGGTGTCTACACAGTTAGCGCATGCTAAAAACTTTAGCAAGCCTTTGTAAACAGGGCCCATATTAGACAGGGAGGCTTGACAAAGTCATTGCATATCTCTCGGAATAAGGAAAAAAGAACAATGAAAGAATCTAATCTTTTAGGTCTGCCAGATACTTTGTAATGACCCAAAATAAACAACTATATTCCAAAAAGATGGACAGAGGATGAACTGATCCAAACAACTACAAATATTCAATACAATCCTCAATAAATATTTAAGTCTGTGAAGTAAATCTATAGATTTAAACAAAGTGAAAAGTAGGTGGAAAAAGTCTCAAAGAGCTCCAAGTAGAACACCTTCAGAGCTAATAACTCTTCATCAATGGCAAAAAAAACCCACACTACAATTTACATAAGTGCAAAAGTGCCACCCTTTCATTTCTTATAATTTTTAACAAAGCAAAATGCATCTATCTAGCCTTCTCCAGCAGAATAAAGACCAAAGTTGGCCAGTGTTTTGCACCTCTGTCTTAAGGTTGAGACTTTTCTTATTTTGTGCCAAAATGCTTAGTTGCTGGGAATCGGCATTCTCAGAGACAGGATGCCGAGCTTCATGGACCTTTGGTGTGAAACCAGTATGGCACATCTTGAAAACTTTGCTATCAAGATTGAGGCTGATGTTTAAAAAGATTAGGGTGTGCTGACCAAAAATTTTCTTTTTTTTTAGTTTCCCCTGTCATTGATAGGATTTTTCAATTTATTGGGTGGGAGGGGGTTAATATATATATATTTTTTTGTTTTGTTTCACGCATAATGTTATCAATAGAGTTCACTATTGCTCAGATAGGGCACCCATGGATAAATAGTGTGTACTAAGACACACCATTGAGATGTGAAGGCCAATCCTATATCTAGGCTCACTGGGATGAACCCCTTTGGATGCAAAACTGCAAAAAAAATTAGCACTTACGTACATTAAGTTTCCTAGGCGCTATTCTATACGGGTGTGCACAAGTGCTACCGTCCAAGGTGTGGGGCATACACATGAGCGGAGCATTGGAGGCACCAGAGCAGGCTCCCAGTTACGAGTAATTGTGGATATGTGCTGGGTTATGCTAGATTTCTATAACAGTATTTGAGCACCCCTGTTCCCTCTAAGCTGAGCGGGAGTCCTCCAACTGCTGCCGGGGGGGGGGGGGGGGCGGTGCTTCAATATTGTGTTTTCAATCACTAGGGACAGGAAGGTTCCCTGAAGTCTTGCAGAGCTTGCCTGTCTCTTACTATTGAAAATGTGATAGTGAAACAGCACCTCCCACTGGAAGGATGGAGGTGGAGGACTCCAACTCAGCTTAGAAGGAACAGTGGTGGGCACACAGATACCGTTATAGAATAGAGTCTCACCATGCGTAATCAGAAAGCCTAAAAGGAGACGCCCACTTATAGAATCACCGCTATAGTGTACAATACTGTGAACTATTGACAACACACGAAAAAACCTGCATTTCAGATTTTGTTTCCCTGATGTTTGGCTTTATAATGACATGAAATGAAACAGGAAATATTGCTGACGTATACGATGACATTTCAAACAAAAATGGATCCCCAAAAAGACTTACGTAGTTGACGCTAATGCTGACCTCATGAATCTTATTTTTTAACTTGCCCCAGTTATAGGCATTAATGAACGATTAGCTGCCTGACTGAAGACTAACACGGTTCAGGGCAACTATCCAGAGGGTTGTTCTGAGTCAACACGGACATAATTGTAAGTGCAGATTGTACAATTGCATGCTCTATGCACAAAACTTATGAGTCAAGGCTTAGGGAGGGCCAGGGGCAGCATGAAAATTATATATAAATTGGTGCATATAATTTACATATATAAATCAGGCAGCTGAAATCAGGTTTAATGTATGAGTAGGGGCTGAGGCCTTACTTCATCCAGCAGCTGCTGAAAACCCAAACCACTGTTTATTGGCTTCCAAGTCACAACAGAGAATGCCTTTTGTGAGTAATTCATGTTCCATTTTCAAATGAATTAACCCATATTTCTTCTAGAAGCATGTAATGAATTCTAAGCGAATTCTACAAGGGTAAACTACCTGTGTAATGACTATTATTAAAATCAGCTACCATCATCATTACAATATTCTTCCAATTGTGGTGCACACTACCCATGACGGTTATGACTTTTCTGTTATGGAGACATCATTTCCAATCTCCTTGTTATGGTGATGGCTTCTTTAGTTTCATTCGATTAATACCACTAACTAAGCTGAAATATTTAGGTTTAATGGGTAGAAGTTATGATAACAAATTAGAGAAAAGATGGTCCCCTCCTTACTATAAATTGTAGTATAATAGCTCATATAGAGCTGTGTTTACTAAGGCACGCTATAGACGCGTTAGTGCTTTTAATGTGCGTTAATAGTTGATGCGTTAAATGCTAATGCATCCATAGAAATAACTTTAAAGGTGTGTTAAAACAACTAACACGCCTTAGTAAACATACCCCATAGTAATATATTCCTGCTTTTTGTTAGGCAAATAGCTACAATACCCTATATGCAAGGGATAAACTATGTCTCTCCAAAGTTGAACCCAGTGACCCAGACTAATTTGATAATATTCCTGAGGCTAAGCGAACGAAGGTATTTGCCAGAACTTAAGCATTGTGTGATGTCATAATGCTGGTCATAATGAATCCAATGAATGTGCAGATATTTGTCAGGTCCCCTTCTGCCTGGTCTAGTAATGATCTCATTGGCTGGAAGAACTGAGGGGCTGCATCAAAACTCAGAAAACAAAAAAACATTGTAAAACCTATGCACACCAATGCTGCGCTTCAAACCATATCTGAATTATGGCACCTAGTCAATAACACCTACCTGTTCAAATTTATAATCAAGAACGCCAACGCAATAAACTCGAGCCCCCAAACTTCGAGCTTGCTCAGCCTATCCCAAGAGATAGAAGACAACAAAAATAAGTGTTATTCCTATAGAAAGCTCTTTCACATGCACACACAGTACATAAGCAGGCAATTAAAGAGACTTCAGAGCATAATGTGAGCAGTCGTAGTTCAGAACGTACCTCTTTTTCTGCATAAGATGGCACCAGACCCTCCAACTTCCCGTCTGTCAGAGCAATTATTATGCTGGAGGTCTTTCTGCCTCCTGCCCTCTCAATTTGTTCATTTGCCTGAAAGACAAGGCTAATTGCTCAGCTTAAAACTGCAACTGAACGTTTGCTCAATATGTTATTTTACCATGGAAGATGAAATCTTGCTTCCAATAAATGCAAAATAAGGCCACATGCCATTGGACTGTCATCCCATCCTTTACTTTAACATTCCTGCCCCTATGAACACATGAATTTTGACCATATAGGCCAAAACCTATGAAGAGGCAGGATTATGGGCATGCCAGAGGTAGGGCCAAAGATTGTTTGAATAGTAGCAATATTAGGCCATTATCCAGATAACTAATGTGTATATGACTGAATGCAGAAACAGCTGTCTTCACTGTGGATGAATAAGTTTCCACATCAAGTTAGGACTACATATTCAGCGGTCAGGCTTATACAAATGTAACAAATAATAATAATAATACTGAATAGCCTCGCTGAACATGGCAATAAAGATACAGAGACATCTTGTATCCTAAAGGTTAGTGCAGTGGGCAAAATACCAGGGAAACCAGGTTTGATTCCCATTGCAGCTCCTTGTGACCCTGGGGTCCTTTTACTTAGCCACGGTAAAAAGAGGCCTGCAGTAGTGTGGGTGTGTGCTGTTGGCTCACACCGGGCCAGTTTTTACCGTGTCTGGGAAAAGGCTTGTTTTTTAATGGGACAGGGAAAAGGCATGCGGTAAAACTGAAACCAGCACGCCCTTAACGCCACCCATTGATCTAGCGGTAAGGGCTCATGCGCTACATGCGCGTTGACCGGTCGCCTCAGGTGGCCTAATGGTCGGGCTGCTCAACCTGGGCATGAGGATTTATACCAATGAAACCTGGTGTAAATCCCCGTGCCTATATTGGGTGTGGATCTCTAGTAAATGCCCCTGAGCTGCCCATGCCCCTCCCATGGTCATGCCCTTTTTTCATTTGCGTGCTGAAAACTTTATGTGTGTATTTTTGTAGAACAGCGCCTAGTAATTTTGAGTGCCATTTATAGAAGTTGGAGTTGATGCTGAACAACAAGCTTAAAAAGTGTTAGGTATGTCACCATGAAAGATCCAAGTGGCATTCTTATAAAATAAACGGAAAGAGAAATAAAATCAGTATTAAATAATGAAGCCAGTGAGACTTAAAGGAAGCAGACATTCATTTAGGCACACTAAAAACTACTCTGAGGCATCCTGTCCAAAAATAATATTAGGTACAGTATTTATTTTAAGCAAATGAAAGAACAGGTGCAACTTACTAGTTTTAGGCCTTCATGCATGTATGTATCGCCGACCGGTTTCTCATTGCTTAAGTCTCTAAGGCCCTGTGTGATTTTTGCCCTGGGGATAATCAGAACAGAAGACAAAGGATTGTGCAGTGAATAACTTCTACTTGAAAGGCACTGATAAGCAGACGGAGCTCATAGGATTTCCTGTTCTAACAATGATGAGCCATGCCATTAAAATATAATCTAGGCTTCAACTTCACAGCTGAAAATTCACCCCTCGTACACCATGAAGATATAATATTGAAATCACACTGAAGGACGTTTTCCACTGTACACCTCTGGGGGAAAAAATCCTTATTGCATAAGTCCCCTGGGAATATGATATCTATCTGCATGGCATGTGCTGGAGTCAGAGAAAGAGGAAACACAACAGGTGAAATTTGTAGCATGCTAATTACACTCAATAACAAGGCAGGATGAAAAGTGTATGGTACCAAGAGAAGCCACCAGCAGCTCAGCCTGAAGAGAATCCCAATTATAAATCATTTAGGGACCACTTTATTAAAGGACATTAAGCCCTAACGCGCAAGAAAAGGCATACCACAAAAGTAATTTCCTTATTTTTGCACACTAACCCCCGGATTCTATATAAGGCACGGTGAGTTGCATGCGTTAAATTGGACGCAAATTCATTAATTGAGTAATGAGCCAATCACTGATGATAATTGGCTGATAACAACCAATTACCAGCACTAATTAGAAGTAACTGGAATTTACATGCGCATCTTTTTAGGCGGATTCTAAAAAGAGGCACGCGCAAATTCTAGTGCACGTAGCTAACAGGGAGTTATGAGGGGAGTGTGAGCGTGTCAGAGGCATTCCTCAAATTTACGTGCGTGGTTATAGAATTCAGAGGAACGTGCCTCTATTTCGGCGCAGGTATTTACATTAGGTTTTCAGTGGTATAAATGGCCACACCTAAATGTAGGCGCATTCCCTGGCCCTATTTCCTATTTTATAAACTGTGCCTAACTTTAGGCATGGTTTATAAAATAACACTAAGCACTATTTTTGGACGTGCCTATTTCTTAGACACCATTTACAGAATCTGGCCCTAACACTTGTTAAATGTTTCATAAAAATAGTTTTTGAAGGGGTATATCATGGGTGGAAAGTGGGCATTCCTGAGTTATCCAGGTAGCACATTAGGATTACTACATGCTAACTGGATTACCTGGATCAATGTTGGAGCACTTAATGCCTCCAAAACAGGAGATGGTAAGTGTTTCTGTGTTGTGTTTTTGCAGGTGTAACGTACTAATGGGAACACTAGCACATGGCTTGCATACAAAAGAAGAAAATCCAATCAACTTAAATGCTGTGAGTTTAGCATGTAGAAAGTCCCATGTTAGAATATGCTGAACCCAGATATCTCTGCACCTTAGTAAAATGGCTCCTTAATCTATACCTAAATCAATATACAGTAGTACCTCGGTTTTCGTCAGTTTTTCGATTTCGTTGATTTTTTTGACGAGAAATTTGTTTTGGTTTTCGTTGGTTGCCTCGGATTTCGTCGAAAAAGAAGGACGTCCATCTCCCAATTTGTATCGGAAGATGGGCGTCCTTCTCTCGATTTTGGCCATCCTCGTTAATTGCCTCGGTTTTCATCGGTTTCGGATTTCGCCAATTGTTTTCGGACAGATTATCGACGAAAACCGAGGTTTCACAAATGTTCATTCATCTATGTGTCCATCAGACTTTTACAAGCACATCTAGATGGAATTAGGGATCAAAATTCAGTTCATACAGAGATGGTCTGGAAAAATCTAGGAGTAAATATTCAGTTGGTGGCGATCGGCATTTTTTGGTCATGTTTATTCCTGAATATTCAATGCCAGGCCATGTCTGGACATCGGCACTGAATATCCAGGTTTAGGTGGCCAGATATAACTTATTCAGTTAAGTGCTATATTCAGCACTTAGGGGTCCTTTTACAAAGGCACGCTAGTGTTTTAGCACACGCTAAAAATAAGCGTGCGCTAAATGCTACAGTCACCCATATATTCCTATGGGCATCTCTAGCGTGTAGCACGTAGTAATCATTAGCATGCGCTAAAAACGCTAGTGTGCCTTTGTAAAAGGACTCCTCAACCGAATAAGTCAAACCAGATAAATAGAGGACTGTGGTTTATGTGGTCCTATTTAACTGGTTAACTTATCTGGTTAAGCATCGACTCTGCTCCCGGACCATCCACAAACTAGCTAGTTTTGTCTTAGGATCTAACCAGGTATATCCAGGGGCACTGGACATGGTCTGGCATTGCATATCCAGGAATAATGCCAGCAGCGGTCAGCAAAATATTTTTATTCATCGTGCAAGATTTCTTGATGGTCTAAACATATTTGTGACATTGTCGTTTTGTTCAACAATTTATTTCAGTATATATGATGCCCTTTTTGGTAGTAAAGATAGTTTCCCCTTATGACAACATATTTTATAACTACCACTTGGGGGGGGGGGGGTGTTCATCCCGAACCTGATGTTTGGAATATGTGGTCTATCAAGTTTCAATAAACATAAACACATCTTTTCACTGGACTAATTTAATACATCTGCACCTAGCTTCATCTGCACCTAGCTTTTGCAATATAGAGTGGCTATAAAAAATGCACACCCCCTTGAACGTTTTTCACATTTTGTTGTAGTAATGCATCAGACTTAAATAACAAGTTTGTTTCCACTCATTAAACTGCCATGCTCCACATCTTTCAGACAAAAATGTTTTCTAGCCCAACACATATACCGAGAAAGAAAACTGAAATTCAACTGAAACCCAACAGCTGGATGTCTCCACCCCTTTGAGTCAATATGAAAATGATGAAGGGGTTGGGATGACTACCCTAAAGCAGCTAGGGCTCTTTGGCTTGGAGAAGAGATGACTGAGGGAAGATATGATAGAGGTCTGTAAAATACTGAGTGGAGTGGAATGGGTAGACATTAACCACTTATTTACTCTTTCCAAAAATACAAGGACTAGGGGGCATGCAATTAACTTACTGAGTAGCAAATTAAAAAAAAACTGAGAAAATATTTCTTCACTCAACGTGTAATTAAACTCTGGAATTCGTTGCCAGAGAATGTGGTAAAAAGCAGTTAGCTTAGCAGGGTTTTAAAAAGGTTTGGATAATTTCCTAAAAGAAAAGTCCATAAGCCATTATTAAGATGGACTTGGGGAAAATCCACACTTATTTCTAGGATAAGGACTCTGTTTGGCCATTCATGGGCACTCTTGGTAGTACCATAGATATTCCACTTCTTAATAATTGTGCTGACTGCATGCTGAGGGATAATCAAACACTTTGCAATTCTGTTAATCCCAGGCTCTTATCTGTGACTTTTCACAACTTTGTCCCGAAGCTCTTTTGCTAGTTCTTGGTTGGTCATGGTTATAGTTACGTTTCGCAATACCCAGCAGGGTGAACCAACAGAAACTGCTCAGTTCATTCTGTTATCATATGAGTCAGCACAGTTTAACACAGTTGAGGCCAATACATTTGTGGGGATGGGGGGTAATTTAATAAAGGATTTCTCAGGCATGTGCTATTTTATCTCATAAAAGAGATTTTTTGAAATGACCCCAGGGGCTGCAAATATAAAAGTGCACGCAGTGAGAAGAAGGAGCATAGTTTTATGCAACCTTTGTGTAGGTGTGTTCAGGGATGAAGCATGGGCAGAGTCACAATTTACACAAATGATTTACATGCCAATATTTACAGCTGCTCCAGAGAAAGTGTACATTTCAATGGTTTCAGACTAGGTGCAATTTCTGCTACTTTGTGGAGCGGCATTTTAGAAGGGACATCCAACTCAGAATATGGACATCCGAGTCTGTACGTCACATATGGATGTCTATTTCTCATGTATTTTACAGCAGGATCTGCCCACATACAGCCTGATCCAAAATACATGAGAAATGGACCTCCATGTGCTGGTGACATCAAGCACAAACATCCATTTTACAAACTGAAAAGTCCAAATTTTGAATGGGTCAAAATAAGGGACATGGGTATCTTTGTGGCAGCATAGAATCATCCACATAGAAAATGCCCACATAGAGATTCATGTAGAGCAGAGGGGGTGGCCTAATTGTTAGAACAGTGGGCTGGAAATTTGGGGACCCAGGTTCAAATCCCACTTCAGCTGTTTGTGATTATTATTTTTTTAAATTGTGAGCCCTCCAGAAAAACAAAAATACCTACTGTAACTGAAAGCACACCTCTTCAAAAGCCTTCAAGGCATCTTATACATTCAGGTTCAGAAGATGTTTTCCTGTCCCTGGAGGACTCACAATTAAAAAAAAAGTATATATCACAAACAGCTGAGTGAGATTTGAACCTGGGTCCTTTGATTCTCAGCCCTCTGCGCAAGCCATTACACTATTCCTCAACTCTGCATGGAAGTCTGCTAAGAAGTTAATTTAAAACAGATTGTAGTACCATGAATGTCCATAGCTCTTGAAGCTGTCATAAAGACCCTGTCCCTTGCCACTTTCGCATTCAGGGGAGGCAGGAGAACAGCAACCACTGGGGGGTATAAGGAGTTGATTTGCCTTAATCCTTTGCAGTGGACAGCTGCTCAATCACAGCACCTTTCTGTAACCTGGGTGTGCCAAGCACCAGGTCTAAATAACAACAGACATCCTTATGGACGTGGAGGAGCATAATTGAACGGGGCCACCCATCTATAAGGGCAGCCATCTGAGAGGACGGCGCCATGAAGGGGCGGGGCAACCCGTATTATCGAAACAAGATGGGCATCCATCCTTTGTTACGATAATATGGTTGGGGCCGGCCAAATCTCAACATTTAGGTCGATCTAAATGTTGATCTCAACATTTAGGTAGACCTAAATGTTGATCTCAACCTAAATGTTGAGATCGTCGACCTTAGAGATGGGTGGACTCAGTTTTCGCCTATAATGCAAACCGAGGACGGCCATCTCAAAAACAGCCAAATTCAAGGCTTTTGATCGTGGGAGGAGCCAGCATTCGTAGGGCACTGGTTCCCCCTCATATGTCAGGACACCAACCGGGTACCCTAAGGGGCACTGCAGTGGACATCACAAATTGCTCCCAGCTGCATAGCTCCCTTACCTTGTGTGCTGAGCCCCCCAAAACCCACTCCCCACAACTCTACACCACTACCATAGCCCTTAGATATGAAGGGGGGCACCTACATGTGGGTACAGTGGGTTTTGGGGGGGTTTGGAGGGCTCAACATTTACCACCACAAGGGTAACAGGTAGGGGGGGATGGGCCTGGGTCCGCCTGCCTGATGTGCACTAAAAACTGCTCCAGGGACCTGCATACTGCTGTGATGGAGCTGGGTATGACATTTGAGCTGGGCATAGAGGCTGGCAAAAAATGTTTTTTAAAGTGTTTTTTGGGTGGGAGGGGGTTGGTGACCACTGGAGGAGTAAGGGGAGGTCATCCCCGATTCCCTCCGGTGGTCATCTGGTCAGTTTGGGCACCTTTTCGAGGCTTAGTTGTGAAACAAAAGGGACCAAGTCGGCCAAATGCTCGTCAGGGACAGCCTTCTTTTTTCCATTATCGGTCGAGGATGGCCATCTCTTAACCACGCCCCCATACCGCCTTCGGTACATTGCCAACATGCCCCCTTGAACTTTGGCCGTCCCCGCGACGGAAAGCAGTTGAGGGCAGCCAAAATCAGCTTTCGATTAAGCCGATTTGGCCTGCCCTGAGAGAAGGCCGCCCATCTCCCGATTTGTGTCGGAAGATGGCCGCCCTTCTATTTCGAAAATGAGCAGGATAGTCACCCCTTCTCCTTCTGAAATCAGAATTTTATTTTTAATTTAGGATGAAATAATGTGATAGCTGTATTAATAAATGCAAATAAAACACAAAATAGAAAATAAGGTGGCATCTTTATATTGGGCTGATTTTTGATTAGCCTTCAGAGACCAACATTTCCTTCCTCAGGTCAGGAGAGGATACCATAACAGCAGTATACTGTCCTGACCTGACCTGAGGCAGCAGATTTTGGCCTCTGAAAGCTAATTGAAAAGGGTATTAGGCTAGTACAATAAAAAGTATTGTCTTATTTTCCATTTTCAAGTGCCTGAACTGAGCATATGCAGGAGGGCCAGCACTGGTGGCTGAAGCATGCTGCCAACTGCACTGCTCAAAAAGCACAATAGGGGGCTCATGCAGTGGACCACTTCAACTAGGGCTTGGGCAGCTCCGCCAGCGATTCAACCAGTGCCACAGTTCTGATGTGGGCTTAAGCTCAAAGCAGTTATGTCCCTGGAGGGAATAGATGCTGGATAGGGTGTGTAATAGAGTGAACTGAAACACTCCCTCTTACACATCCCTGCTGTCACTGGTGTAAATAATTCTGGAATGGCTGTGGGATTGAGGTGTGCCAGGGGGCAGAGCCATGAGGTAGAGTGGGAGGAACCAAGGCAGAGTGGGGTTAGGGCTGGGGGCATGTACTAAAAATTGGGACCCCCTTGGCAGCTCTGCATTCTATCAGGGAAAAGGGGCATAATTTATTTGAGAGAATACTAGTGTAACCAGGTTTATAAGTGTGTATATGCTTAGGCAGAAGCATTTATGCTAGCCACAGTGCTGGTGTAAGTGTACACACCTAGTTATCGGAAATATATGTGTAATTTATAGAACTGTATGTTACACAGGTGATGGTGCACTACACCCAGAACCTGCCCATGGGTACACCCACCTGCAAACCATGTGCTATCGAACATATGAACATAAAAGCAATTCTATAACTTCATGCATGCAGTTATATGCATATGTGCACAGAAAAGTATCACATGTGCATTCATTCACCATCAGCTCTTCTACAAGGATGCATTTAAAAACTACAGTGCATAAGTGCAAGGGGATGTACAGGTGGGCGAAGCATGCAAGGGACATTTGCGGGACTTCCGCTTACACACACAACTTACAGAATACTATACGTTACATGCACTGCCTGGCACACTTAGTTGCATCCATTTACGCCTGCCTTCATGTCAATGTGGGTTTATGCTAGGATTCTATAATGGAACCTGGGCACCTGGATTTCGTTATAGAACAAGTGCTCCCTGCTAAGCTAAAAATATAGAATACTTACAGAATAGCATGCGGAAAATGCAGGGGTGGCCCAAGGAAATATGCCACCTGAGGCAGCAATGAGATACTGTCCCCTTCCGTGCATGCTCCCACGCCCATGCCCATGCCCAGTCTGGCATCTCCCCCCTTCCCTTTTTCCACATTTACGCGACCAGCTTTTCTTATATGGGCACACAGCTATGGAATGCACTTCCAACTCACTGGAGAACGATCAACGAATTAACTAACTTCCGCAAATCTCTGAAGACCTACCTCTTTGATAAAGCTTACCACGAGAACCCATAACTAACTATAACACAACACTTATACGACTTTATTCAGATTGTATCTCTCTCCAGCTGCTTGACCAAATCCTCTTGTCTTCCTTGACTTCTTTGTAACACCAATTGTATCCTTCATCCTGGTATGGAATGCCATAACAGGTCTTTGTAAGCCACATTGAGCCTGCAAATCGGTGGGAAAATGTGGGATACAAGTGCAATAAATAAATAAATACCTTGTGTTTTTCTTTTCCAAAAAGCAGCAGCAATTCCTAAAGTCTGCCCCTGCCGTGGTGCCACCGGCAACAGCCTCTTCGCTCTACTGCATCCTGCCTCTGAGGACACAGGATGTTACGTCAAGAGGTGGGTCACAGTAGGGAGAAGAGGCCAGTGCCGGCAGCTGGGCAGCCTATGGGAATCGATGCTGCCACTGCACCTTTTGGAAAAAAACATGGGGAAGAAGGTTGAGAAGGAAGGGGATAGTGCCGCCTGAGGCTCCTGCCTCAGTTGCCCTGATGTTAGGGTCGCCACTGGGCACGTGTATGTCCACTCATATGCACCTACAGTGGGGGAAATAAGTATTTGATCCCTTGCTGATTTTGTAAGTTTGCCCACTGACAAAGACATGAGCAGCCCATAATTGAAGGGTAGGTTATTGGTAACAGTGAGAGATAGCACATCACAAATTAATCCGGAAAATCACATTGTGGAAAGTATATGAATTTATTTGCATTCTGCAGAGGGAAATAAGTATTTAATCCCTCTGGCAAACAAGACCTAATACTTGGTGGCAAAACCCTTGTTGGCAAGCACAGCGGTCAGACGTCTTCTGTAGTTGATGATGAGGTTTGCACACATGTCAGGAGGAATTTTGGTCCACTCCTCTTTGCAGATCATCTCTAAATCATTAAGAGTTCTGGGCTGTCGCTTGGCAACTCGCAGCTTCAGCTCCCTCCATAAGTTTTCATGGGATTAAGGTCTGGTGACTGGCTAGGCCACTCCATGACCCTAATGTGCTTCTTCCTGAGCCACTCCTTTGTTGCCTTGGCTGTATGTTTTGGGTCATTGTCGTGCTGGAAGACCCAGCCACGACCCATTTTTAAGGCCCTGGCGGAGGGAAGGAGGTTGTCACTCAGAATTGTACGGTACATGGCCCCATCCATTCTCCCATTGATGCGGTGAAGTAGTCCTGTGCCCTTAGCAGAGAAACACCCCCAAAACATAACATTTCCACCTCCATGCTTGACAGTGGGGACGGTGTTCTTTGGGTCATAGGCAGCATTTCTCTTCCTCCAAACACGGCGAGTTGAGTTCATGCCAAAGAGCTCAATTTTTGTCTCATCTGACCACAGCACCTTCTCCCAATCACTCTCGGCATCATCAGGTGTTCACTGGCAAACTTCAGACGGGCCGTCACATGTGCCTTCCGGAGCAGGGGGACCTTGCGGGCACTGCAGATTGCCAATCCGTTATGTCGTAATGTGTTACCAATGGTTTTCGTGGTGACAGTGGTCCCAGCTGCCTTTGAGATCATTGACAAGTTCCCCCCTTGTAGTTGTAGGCTGATTTCTAACCTTCCTCATGATCAAGGATACCCCACGAGGTGAGATTTTGCGTGGAGCCCCAGATCTTTGTCGATTGACAGTCATTTTGTACTTCTTCCATTTTCTTACTATGGCACCAACAGTTGTCTCCTTCTCGCCAGCGTCTTACTGATGGTTTTGTAGCCCATTCCAGCCTTGTGCAGGTGTATGATCTGTCCCTGGCATCCTTAGACAGCTCCTTGCTCTTGGCCATTTTGTAGAGGTTAGAGTCTGACTGATTCACTGAGTCTGTGGACAGGTGTCTTTCATACAGGTGACCATTGCCGACAGCTGTCTGTCATGCAGGTAACGAGTTGATTTGGAGCATCTACCTGGTCTGTAGGGGCCAGATCTCTTACTGGTTGGTGGGGGATCAAATACTTATTTCCCTCTGCAGAATGCAAATAAATTCATATACTTTCCACAATGTGATTTTCCGGATTTAATTTGTGATGTGCTATCTCTCACTGTTACCAATAACCTACCCTTCAATTATGGGCTGCTCATGTCTTTGTCAGTGGGCAAACTTACAAAATCAGCAAGGGATCAATACTTATTTCCCCCACTGTATATGCCAGGATACTAATCATTTATGCACATAATTGGTGAATAAATGTTAGCACCTACTTTATAGAATTTACCCCCTCATGGGAGCAAACTGCTTACCAAAACTCAGCAGCAACAAGTGACCCAGAATTCTTGTTTCCATGGCAAGTTTTAAAGATAAATACATGAAACATATCTGCACTTCCTGTTTTCTGAAACAGATGTCATATTTCAAAAATAGCTCTCATGCCACCAGTTGAATTCTAGCTCTTCAGAAGCTGTCGAGTAACTTCAGTCACACTCACACACACAGCACATGCCACACTGCCCTTAAGCTTGGCCTGGAATATTTTTTTTTTTTATTTCAAGGTTAGGTGCTGCCATGTAACTCTTGTATCTTTCAAGCCAGGCTCAGTTATCTAGCTATCCATATCCTTCCTGTCTTCCTCTCACAGCCAGATAGCTCTCTTCATACCGTTCTGCTTATTGTACAATCTGATAAATCAAAATATTCAAGAAAGCTGGTTCTACTTTCCCACCGTGTACAGCAAAGTCAAAGAGCAACCAAAGTTCTGCAGGAGGAGCCTTGCAGGATGGGGAGGGGGTGGGAAGCAGGACTGGTTTCATGCAAATTATGAACGGGCAAAGGTTTCTATACACTGCCTGGTCCTAGTCTGAGTCATGACTGCTGACTGGATATGCTTTCACCCCCCCCCCCCCCCCCCCCCCCCCCCGATTCCTGGAGCTCTACTATTTGCAAACCTGAATGAAGCTACATTCCTAAACTTGCATATGTTTCTTCTGGGGCCGTACACTAGTAACACTAACAGCCTAAATAAATAAAAACCTGGAAGGTCTCTTTTCAATCTAGCTATATATATATATATGCAAGAATTATTTAAATATTTCTGGTACAGCTGCCAACCTGCAGGATGTTTAAATATATCATTAGGGCTTCTGATTTTAGGTTTTAACCAAAAAACACCAACTAAATGTGCGTGAATGCCTTAAATCCACGTATATCTTGCACAGCCGCCATTTTAACAAGTGGGCACACACATAGGAAGAGTATGGATGGGACTTTTACATGTGTTAACTTACTGTATGTTACATGCATATCTGTAGCACTTAGCCGTAATCATTTACCTCAGCTCTATGGTTGGTATAAGGTATCATGACTAAGCACATACCCAGTTACACTATTATTGTAACAGATGCCCTGTTTTACAGTTTCCCTGTTATGTCTCAGTTAGCAACAAGCAGACCAGAACTCTGAAGAATAAAGCAGTTTTATCAGGGGTGGCCCAAGACAATATGCCGTCTGAGATGAGGAATGAGCTGACGACCCGGCTCCTCCTCTGCTGCCCCCACCACGATCCGACATCTCCCCCCTTCCATTCCTTCCCCAACCCCCTTCTTCGAATGTATATATTTTTTTTTAAAGGCAGTGGTGACAGCAGCAGCAGTGATTCCCCATAGGCTGCCCTGCTGCAGGCCCTGGCCACTTCTTTCTACTGCAACCCTCCTCTCTGAAGTAACTTCCTGTTTCCTCGGAGGAGGGCCATAGTAGAGAGAATGGGATTCGCTGCTGCTGTTGCTGTTGCCACCACCTTTAAAAAAAAAAAAAGCAAGTTTGAGGAAGGGGATTGAGGAAGGAACAGAAGGGGGGAGATACCACCTCAGAAGAGTGCTGCCTTAGGCCCCAGCCTCAGGTGGCCTAATAGTAAGGTCGCCACTGAGTTTTATTAAAACTAGATGTGATGTGGCCACGTTTCACCCAAAGGCTGTGTCAGAGGTAGGCTACATCGTAAACCCCTAATGCAGCCATTGGGCGAAACATAGCCACGTAGGGTCTAGTTTTAATAAAACTGCTTTATTCTTCAGAGTGCTGTTCTGCTCGTTGTGTTCTACCTTACTGGATTGCAGATCACTTGCCTCTTTTTGCTTTGGCTTGGGTTATGTCTCAGTTTGCTTCAGCCCAGTGGCGGTCAGACTTCGGCGGGAGGGGGGTCCAGAGCCCGAGGTGAGGGGGCACATTTTAGCCCCCCCCAGCGCCGCCGACTACCCCCGCCGCCACCAACAACAACAACAACAACTTTGACACCCCCCCCTGCCGACGACCCTCTCAACCCCCCCTCCCACCGCCAACCCTCCCCTGCTGTCGCCGTCGCCTACCTTTGCTGGCGGGGGATCCCAACCCCCGCCAGCCGAGGTCCTCTTCTTCCTTCGTTCTGTTTCTGAGTCTGACGTCCTGCACGTACAACGTCCCCCGCCAGCAAAGGTAGGCGACGGCGGCGGGAGGGGGGGTCGAGAGGGTCATCGGCAGGGGGGTCCAGGGCCAAATCTATGGGGGCCCAGGCCCCCTTGGCCCGACGTAGCTATGCCCCTGCTTCAGCCACTACAAGGGATATTACCAACTTTGGGAAGCTGATAAATCTCAACTACTTCGGTGGAAATTCTCATTAGAAGTTAGGCACCGGGGTGATGTGTGCTAAGCCAGGATTCTATACCAGCTCTTACGCGTGCAGCTGTCATTGTAGAGTAATAGCATAAGTCCGCATTCACGAGCACCCAACTTTAGACGCCAGAACTTATGCCAGCCAAATGGCTGATATAAATGATCAGTAAGCTGCCTGACACACACCCCTGATCCTCCCCATGACCCTCCCAGGGCCACGCCCCCTTGCAGTTGCACACCCTGAAATTTGAGCACGCAACTTGTAGAATACCAACTAAGGGCAGTTATATGTGCAACTAACAATTAGCACCAATTATAGCTTGTTAAGGCCAATTAGCATCTAATTAATCTATTAAGTTATGTGCAGAACTGATCTTATTCTTTAAACTACATGCACAAATTAGTGTGCACTTTGAAATTTGGGCATGCAACTTTCGAGAATTAGGAGGTTTAAGGATAATTTTACAACAAGGACCTAGGAAGCATTTAAAACATGTGCCCATTCCATACCTATTTTATAAAATAAACTCCCAGAACTATCCAACGTAAAGTTATATCTGCCTATGGCAAATGAAACTATGTGCATGTACTCTGATAGGGAGCAATTTGATAAACTAGGTATTTGTAAGAAGTAAGATGTCAGCCCTTGGCTTGGTCTGGTTCTCTGGGTTCCTTCCTTTTGGTCCCAGATTCACTTCTTAGAGGCAGGAGGGTTTGTAGCACAATAATAAAATACACAAAGTTGGCTTGGCAAAAGGTATTTTATCTAGAAAGCAGCTTAAAGTGCTTAGGGTAGAAAGATAATACAGCAGTGCTTCGGTACGTCAGGGTCTGCCTGATGCCTTTCAGTGAATGAGAGTCAGGCTGAGTGGGGGAGGGGGCTGTGAAATGGCTGCAGGGAGAAGGGGAGGTAGGGATGTGTTTGAAGGTGTGTGTGCATCTGGTATCCCTCTCTGGGTTTAAATACTGAATTCCTTTTCCCCAGTGGCGTAGCGAGGGCGGCTGCCACCCGGGGCGGTTCGCCACTGCACACCCCCCCCCCCCTGGGTGCAGCATGACACCCCCCCTCGGCGCATCAACCCCCCCTTCGGCACATCACCCAAGCCCCCCCCACTCGGCGCATCAACCCCCCCCCCCCCCCCGCGCCTTGGCACATTACACAAGCCCCCGCCCCCGAGTGCATTCTTGCCTGCCGTGTGCATGCCGCTAGGGGGGTGTTGGTTCCACTGGTTCCCTGCTCCCTCTGCCCCGGAACAGAGGGAGCAGGGAACCAGCGGAGCCGACACCACCCCCCAGAGGCATGCACCCGGGGCAGACCACCCCGCCCTTGCTACGCCACTGCTTTTCCCACACACCCGCCTATGATATAATTTGGTTCGCTTTGATTCTATGTCTCCTGATTCACCAAGGAAGTGTGAATAACTGTAAACTAGCACAGTTTATGGAGACAGTGGTTTTATTTCTATTGTTATCCTGTGCAGATTCTGGTTTTGTTTTATTGCTCGGAAGCACAGGTGTTAGGACACATCCTGTCTCTCACTGACATTCCCAGGGATCAGACTTACACCACACTTACACCAACCACAGCGCTTTGATAAAGAACTAGGAAGTAACATTTTTCACAGAATATAAAGCTCAGAGACCATCATAGGAACCTGAAGCTATGGATGAATTCAAAGGAATGTTTTTTTTTTTAAATTGAAAGGCTGATTGGCATCTGGAATAGATTTTCAGTGAAGCCAAAACAGTGACAGTATCAAAATATGTATATGTCAGACACGAAGGGTAATTGTATAACTGGGCCCACCCTGAGGCAACATTGTTGGAGTCTATTCTATAAGGAAATCTGGGCACGCCAAATATGCAGATGCCCATATTTACAACAGCCACAGATTTGGTATAAGTGGTACCCAGTCAAAATAGCCCCGAAAAATGGCCCTGACAAAAAAGCTCCAAACAAAAAAAAGCTCCCGACATAATAGCCCCTGACATAACAGCCACTGTCAAAACGACCTGCCCACAATATAGCTGTTGACAAATCAGCCCCCTGACAAAAGGGCCTGATCAGGCTGCCCAGAATATGGCACTGCATTTTTTTCTAGGGGGTTATTTCGTTAAGGGTTATTTTGTGGGACAGGCCATTTTGTCAAGGGATATTTTGTTACCAGGCTGTTTTGTCTGGGCTTTTTTGTCAGGGCTATTATGTCGGGTGTCGGTATAAGTGTGGGCACCTAAATGCACAGGAATGAACACAACTTGCAACATTTGGTTCTGCCTAATTCATAAATATATAGTAGATGATGACAGATGAAGACCTGTACGGTACATCTAGTCTGCCCAACAAGATAAACTCATTACATATGGTATATGATACATCATATGTATTCCTGATCTTGATTTATCCTTATTTATTTACTTACTAGAATTTATTTACCACCTTTTTGAAGGAATTCACTCAAGGCTGTGTACAGCATGAATAAGTCAAGCATAAGCAATAGACAATTACAGCAGTAAAAATATTCAAATAACAATACAAAGTATGGCATGGAAAGGGACACCCAAGTTTTGTTGAGGACATCCTCGCAAAACGTCCCGATGGAGGGGTGGGGAAACCCGTATTATCGAAACAAGATGGACATCCATCTTTCGTTTCAATAATACAGTCAGGGGCACCCAAATCTTGAAATTTTGGTCGTCTTAGAGATGGTCGTCCCTAGACTTGGTCGTTTCTGATTTTCGGCGATAATGGAAACCAAGGACGCCCATCTCAGAAATGACCAAATGCAAGCCCTTTGGTCATGGGAGGAGACAGCATTTGTAGTGCACTGGTCTCCCTCACATGCCAGGACACCAACCGAGCACCCTAGGGGGAACTGCAGTGGACTTCATAAAATGCTCCCAGGAACATAGCTCCCTTACCTTGTCTGTGAGCTCCCCCAACCCCCCCCCCAACCCCCCCCTAAAACCCACTACCCACAACTGTACACCACTACCATAGCCCTTATGAGTGAAGGGGGCACCTAGATGTGGGTACAGTGGGGTTCTGATGGGTTTTGGAGGGTTCGCTGTTTCCTCCCACAACGTAACAGGTAGGGAGGGATGGGCCTGGGTCCGCCTGCCTGAAGTACACTGCACCACTAAAACTGCTCCAGGTACCTGCATACTGCTGTGATGGACCTGAGTATGACATCTGAGGCTGGCATAGAGGCTGGCACGACATATTTTGAAAGATGTTTTTTGAGGGTGGGAGGGGGTTAGGGACCACTAGGAGAGGAACAGGAGGTCATCCCCGATTCTCTCCAGTGGTCGTCTGATCATTTTGGCCACCTTTTTGTGCCTTGGTCATAAGAAAAACAGGACCAGGTAAAGTCGTCCAAGTGCTCGTCAGGACACCCTTTTTTTCCCATTATGGGTCGAGGACATCCATGTGTTAAGCACGCCCAAGTCCTGCCTTCGCTACGCCTCCAATACACCCCTTGAACTCTGGCCATCCCTGGGATGGAAAGCAGTTGGGGACGTCCAAAATCCGCTTTCGATTATACCGATTTGGACAACCATGGCAGAAAGATGCCCATCTTCCGATTTGTGTCGAAAGATGGGCATCCTTCTCTTTCGAAAATGAGCCTGATAGTATGCTACATTATTATTACAGTACCTATGGGGGATGCACATCCGCGCTACTAAAGAAATTGCAAACTGCTCAGAACACAGCAGCTCGACTCATCTTCGGCAAATCGAGATTTGAAAGTTCAAGCCCATTATGTGAGAGGTTGCATTGGCTTCCTGTGAAGGACCGTATCGTTTTCAAGATCTGCGCATTGGTGCACAAAATCATCTATGGAGATGCTCCTGCTTACATGGACACTCTCATTAACTTGCCGCCCAGGAACTCCCGCAAGTCAGCTCTTACGTATCTCAATCTCCACTATCCAGCTCTCAGTGGCCTCAAATATAAGACTGTCCATGCTTCCTCTTTTTCTTATCTTAGCACTCAATCCTGGAACGGACTGCCCCAAGTGGTCAAATTCACCCCAGATCACCCGACCTTTAAGAAGGGGCTCAAGACCTTCCTTTTCGGTAAAGCTTATGCTATGGTCCCTCCTGGTGTTACATCCCTCTGAGCCACGGCAGCCACATCGACAAATTGCCACCTTCCCCTCTCTCCCTCTCCCTCTCCCTCCTGTTGTTCCTCTTTCCCTTCTCTGACGCTAATTCCTGTATTTTGTATTAATGTTGTTTAATAGACTATTGTACGCCACATTGAGCCTGTCCATGGGTGGGAATAATGTGGGATATAAATGCCATAAATAAATAAATAAAATAAAATAATGGCAACACATTACATAATAAAGCATAGGGTGTAAGCAAAGATGGAGCATATAGATAGATAAGATAGAGTAATAGGAGTAAGAAAATAAGGAACTAGTTAAAGAGAGTTGCAAATGAGGTCAGTAAGGTGCAGTGGTGTTCCTAAGGGGGCTGGCACCCAGGGCGGATCGCCGATGTGCCCCGCCCCCCGGGTGCAGTGCCCCGCCCCCCCCCCCCCCCCCCGGCGAAAGGACACCCCCACGAAGGAACCCCCCGCCGGGTGCACGCCGCTGGGGGGGTGCCGCGCGCGCCCTGTCCTCCGTTGTTCCATGCTTCTTCTCTGCCCCCGGGGCAGAGAAGAAGCATGGAACAACGGAGGACAGGCGCGCGCGGCACCCCCCCAGCGGCGTGCACCCGGGGCGGACCGCACCCACCGCCCCCCTCCTAGGAACGCCACTGGTAAGGTGCTTGAGCATTATCTTGGCTAGGCAGGAGTGGATAAACTTATCCTGTTATACCATGTGCAGCTGGTGACATTTTGACTTCTTCTGTTAAAGGCCTGGTTGAAGAGCTAAGCTTTCACCTGCTTCCTGAAGTTGAGATAATCTTGTGTTAAGCGAAGCCTTTCAGGGAGTGCATTCCACAGCGTGGAAGCTACTCTGGAGAAGGCTCGCTTGCGGGTATCACGATGTCCTTTGGAGAGGGTGTGGTTAGGGAAACTCCTTGGGAGGACCTTAGTGACCTTGAAGGTGTGTAGAGGGAGATCCTGTTCTTCAAGTACTCTGGGCCATTTCCTTTATTTCCTTGCCAATTTTAGGACATGGACTGTAGAAGTCTGCCCTGCACTGGCCATGTTCTAAAATTTTTGTTGCCAAAGCCCCTGAAAAGCTCCACTCCAGCCAAACCAAATCTATTGAGCCTCGATTAGGGCACAGACCGCAGAAGTCTGCCCAGCACCGGCTTTCCTACCTAATCTCACCTAAGCTTCTTTGGATTCCTTTGTTTTGTCCCACTCATTTTTTAATTCCATTACAGTTTTCATCTCTACCATCTCCCGCAGGAGGGCATTCCAGGTATCTACCACCCTCTCCGTGAAGAAATACTTCCTGACATTATTCCTGAGTCAGCCCCCTTTCAACCTCAATTCATGACCTCTAGTTCTTCCGCCTTCCCATCTCTGGAAAATGTTTGTTTGCGGACTAATACCTTTCAAATATGTCAACATCTGTATCACATCACCCCTGTTTCTCCTTTCCTCCAAGGTATATGTGTTCAGGTCAACAAATCTCTCCATGTACATCTTGCTAGGTAAACCCCATACCATTTTCATCGCTTTTCTCTGAATTCCTGCCATGATCCTCCCCTGTGTATATCTGCTTCAAAATCCCCTGGATTCTAGATATGGCGCTGTGAGTTGCATATGCAAATTTTGGGTGCATACCAAATTTGTGCATGCAACTTAATTGAATTGCAAGCCAATTAGCACTGATAATTGGCATCCTGGCAAGCAATTAAACTGTGTTTAATTAGCAGTTACATGTGTAAATTTAGGTGCAAGTCCGAAAAAGGGGGCACAGAAATGAGAGGGTCATGGGCGGATCGGGGCATTCCTTGAATTTACACATGTAATTATAGAATAAGGGGGATATATGCCTAATTTAGGCCCGAGGATTTCCACCACAATCCAATTGGTGCAAATGGCCGTGCCTAAAGTTAGGCGCAGTTCCTGGACATAAGGCTATTCTATAAACTGTGGCCCTCTTTAAGCATGGTTTATAGGATAGTGCTGAGTGTTACTTCTTTCAGCGCCGATTTTTTAGGTGCCATATATAGAATCGCCCTATATAACTTAAATGAGTATTTACAGAATAGCGCTTAGACAGAAAATTGCCATTTAACGCAGGTATGTGCACACAAAACCTTGTGTATGGTATTATTCTTTACATTTACAGCACATAGGAGGGAAGTCAATAAATAAAAAAAACTTAAGCGGAAAGTATTATTCTATAAAAGCAGTGCATCCTTTATAGAATAGCATTCGGTGTGGATCCAGTGATTTACTTTTTGGCGCAGATGTAAATGTCAATACCCAACTTAGGCATGCTTCGGGAGAATTCTGTAAATCCACACGGAAGTTTTTGGAACACCCCCAACATGCTCCTGACCACACTCCCTTTTAGATACGCACAACTGAAGTTAGGCACTGAGCTTTATAGAATAGCGTGTAGTGAGATCGTGTCCAAATTTTTAAGACAGCCAATTAACATCAATAATTGGTTGTTAGTACCCAATTATTGATGTTTCCAAGTTCATTGGTCAATTTATAAATGCATGCATCTCTGATGTGCGTGCAAAGTTGGGTGTGGAATTTTGTACGCAATACATAGAATCCGGGGAATAATGCATGTTTAAATGTAAGCATCTGATTTATAGAATCGCCCTTTATGGGACTGTAGTGGTGAAGGGAGGAAATTTCAAAGACAGAATAAGACCTGTGACAGTACAGTACGCAGGCACAAATGGACCCACTGGGCTGAGCAAGAAATCCTTGTCTATCAACATTTTCTATCTAGCAGTAATATGAAATATGCTTAATCTATGCATCAAGTTTCAGCCTCACTAAAAATGTTGTGTATTTTCACTGTGATAGATGTACCACAGCAATGTTTGATCCTTGATAAGTCTCTAATTCTTCTACAAGGATTTCAATGAATTTGTTAATTACATCTTCACCAGATCCTCTTAAATTCACAGTCTTTCAAACCGGTTTCTTCTAAAGATACTTGCACTGTGTCCATTTGTGACCAACAGCAACCAGTGGTTCTACTGGCCCAACTTGGTACATTTTTCTGCAGGTACCTTCCACTCCAGCAAGTTCTAAAAGGTTCCAGGCCAATGACAAGAGGTTCTAGGTTGGTGACTTCTCATGACACGACAGAAAATCACCACTGATAGAGGCCATATTTTACAGTCGCAATGATCTTCTTGTGATAACTTTCGGCAATGACAAGATCAAAATGCTTGGTGAATACAGTATCTTTGGAGAAAATGGTAAAAGTGACTCCTGAGTCCAATTGCACTTCATGTGATGCGTTATAAAACATTACTACATTTCAGTACTGAGGATGCATGAATTGTTTGGCTGACTCAACAACAAATGTGGGCCTCTAATTGCCGCTGTGGCTCCCTTCTTCCTTGACATCTTCAACTTTGTGCGGCAAATAAAATACAACCTTTCTTCATACTAAAGTGACATTCCAAGTCCTTGAATCAGTAATAATCCCATGACTGAGTTCTGCCACTGGCAGAAATAAAATAGCAGGATTGACAGGCAATTGAATTGGGGGTCATTATCAACTTCATGTATTTCCATTGACATGATCTGATGAATTTTATTTGCCTGCTGTGATGCAGCTTCAGCTCCAATGACCTTTTTAGAGTAACTGCACTCATTATATCTGTCTTGGCAAGAAGATAGTACTAACTTCGAAATGTTCCAAAAAAAAAAAGAAAAACTGCAGGGTTCACTCAGCTGATGAATTTCAGGCTTGTAAACTGCAGCCCTTTTGTGAGAGTGTTAATCTCTCTTGTTGAATTTAATCTCAGGTTGATTTCTGGTGACCTGAATGAGATGTGTACTTTCAACATGGCTACAATCTCATAAATAATTATATCCATTGCTGACTCTACAGACATTTAGGGGGGAAGTTATCAATATGGGCTACCATTAAGATATATTATTTTACAGTTAGCCTCAGCTATTAGTAACTAGGTCTCATTGCATTAAATGGGACCTGTGCTAACATAGCACAAGTTAGTGGTAAAATTACATATCTTAACAGTAGCCCATGTTGATAACTATGCCCCTAAGTGAACAGAACAGCATTCTTCAGAATTTGAACCCACAATATTTTTCACTTTTCAGATGGCCAAATTTCAGAGAACAAATGTTTCATTGTGGCCTCAAGAAGCTACCTGAGAAAACTCAGAATTACCAGTTCATACAAGGACAGAAAAGCATCTCCCTGTGGTGCTGCTGTGACAATCATGCAATTCCAACAGTGATTTTGGCAAGGCGGAGGTGCTTTACCAGACATCAGCTGGGTGCACATCTGGATGATTTTGTTTTCAGTTCATTCAGTTCCTTCTACCCACATATGGTTGAAGAAACAAACTCCACCCTATCATATAATCATCATGCTATTACTCAGCGTGAGTTTAGAAAAGCAGAAGGTACAGCGGTACAGGTCTGTCCAAAATCTTGGGCTCGCATGTGAAAACGAACAAACAATCATTTCAGCTGCATGACTAAATTCTGTCCTTGTCCAAAAAAACTAGCTGAGAGGTAAAAGATTAGGAATTAGAATGAGAGGATACAGTGATCAGTATATAAATCATTACAGAGGTGATTTTAGAAGGGTTAGGAACCATTTAAATTGCCATACATAGATAAGCAACAAATTTAGAAAATCTGCTACTTATACAAATGCAGACACCAAACACAGACTTCAAAGAGATGCCTTCGACATGGTTGACCACGGAATCCTATTACACATTCTTGAATATTTCGGCATCGGAGGCAATGCCCTAAATTGGTTAAAGGGATTCTTAACCTCACGCTCATACCAAGTCACATCAAATTCAACCACATCTGCTGCATGGACACCTGAGTGCGGAGTACCGCAGGGATCTCCCCTTTCACCAACAATTTTCAACCTACTGATGACCCCACTAGCAAAACTTCTATCAAACCATAACCTTAACCCTTACATATATGCCGATGATGTAACAATATCTATTCCTTTTAAACAAAACATCAACGAAATCTCTAACGAAATCAACCAAAGTCTACACATCATGAACACCTGGGCAGATGCATTCCGACTGAAATTGAACGCAGAAAAAACTCAATGCCTCTTACTAACCTCCCAATACAATACAAAAAAATTTACTACTATCAACACACCTAAACTAAACTTGCCAATTTCAGAAAATTTAAAAATCCTCGGAGTAACAATCGACCGCCACCTTACACTTGAAACTCACGCGAACAACACAACAAAAAAGATGTTCTTCTCCATGTGGAAGCTGAAAAGAATAAAACCATTCTTTCCAAGATTTGTCTTCCGCAACCTGGTACAATCACTTGTATTAAGCCATCTGGATTACTGCAACTCATTATACGCAGGCTGCAAAGAACAAATAATGAGAAAACTTCAGACAGCTCAGAATACAGCGGCCAGACTCATCTTCGGAAAACCAAAATACGAAAGTGCAGCACCATTACGCAAAAAACTACACTGGCTCCCACTTAAGGAACATGTCACCTTTAAAATATGCACATTAGTGCATAAAATCATTCACGGTGAAGTCCCTGCATACATGTCCGACTTGGTAGACCTGCCACCCAGAAACGCCAAAAAATCATCCAGAACTTTCCTCAACCTCCACTTCCCTAAGTGCAAAGGCATAAAGTATAAAGGACTACATGCTTCAACCTTCTCCTACAAGAGCACGCAACTCTGGAACGCACTACCACGCGGCCTGAGAGCGGTCTACGAGTTGACAGACTTCCGCAAATGATTGAAGACCTATCTCTTTGACAAAACATACCGCAAGGAGCAAAACATATAAATCCCATATACATCATAACAATGCCTCAAGATATTACCCCACGTACTCCACGTCCCCGTACTCTCCCATTCAATATCTACCCACAGATAAAAACTGTCTACCCCACCGCTCACTTGCTATTATTCGATCAGCGTAGTAAATCCCTTACACCATATCCTTTAGTTTTCACGCCCCAAAGGTGACTGATCTGACCTTGTCTTCCTTTATTTGTTCACAATGTAACCCATAATCGTAATGTAATGTAAGAAACTGTATTTCCATCATTTACAATGTATTGTAAGCCACACTGAGCCCGCAAATAGGTGGGAAAATGTGGGATACAAATGCAACTAAATAAATAAATAAATAAATTCTGGGTGTGTTTACAGCAGATTTTCAAGACACATATGTTCCCTGTAAGCTGAGCGGGAGTCCTCCACTACAGTCCTGCCAGTAAGGGGTGCTATTTCACTATCACATTTTCAATAGTGAGGGACAAGCAAGCTCTGCAGGACTCTAAGGAACCTGCCTGCCCCTAGTGATACAAAACACAATTTTGAAGCACCGCCCCCTCCTGGTAGCAATGCATTTGGAGGACTCCCACTCAGCTTAGAGGGAACAGTGCACATATATATTCTGAATTTTAGATTGATAGTATACCCATATCCTAGAATATTTCTCCATCAGCATTTTCACCTGCTTCAAGTCACTCCTAACTGTGGATCAAATGTTCATTTTGGGAAGAAAGCTTCAGGAGGCAATTGTGTTTACCACTCTAGCATTGAAAATAACCACAGTAAATTGGAAAAATGTACAGTTTTGGAGGACAACTCCTCAATCAGGTCATTGTAGACATGCGGGTTTCCAAAATTTGATTTTTCCACATGTGTGCCATTTGCATGTATAAGCAACTAACATATGTACATAGCACTATATAATTTTGGAAACTTGCATGCCTACGGAAGGCCTTATATCAAATTATTGCTGTTTGCATACATGGAACTAAACATTAGTTTTCAGACTGAGATATCATATACAAAATTGGGTTAGCCTAGTGGTTAGTGCAGCAGACTTTACTCCTGGGGAACTGGGTTCAATTCCCACTATAGCTCCTTGTGACTCTGGGCAAGTCACTTAACCCTCCATTGCCCCAGGTACAAATAAGTACCTGTATATACAATGTAAACTGCTTTGAATATAGTTGCAAAAACCATAGAAAAGTGGTATATCAAGTCCCTTCCCCCCCCATCCCAACAGTGATCACAGGTTCCCCATTATAGCCACCAATTTTTAAAGCCTGCACAATTTTTAGAAAAAATATTAAAGATTTTGTCAAAATCTCCCTTTTCTCCCTAATAGACATCAGAAGCAAGTCAGAACTCCAATGCTCAGTGGCTAAAGCATGTCATAGTAAACTCACTTATTACCAATAGAACCCATTATTTTAACATGATTGCTCTTTAAAGGAGAATTTGCCCTACAACATTCAGAAAATGTAAGCATCCCAAATGCCTATAGGAGAATGCCACATTTGGGCAAAACTCTGCTGATCACATCTTTCAAATACAGATTTCAAATGTGAATTTATTTTAATGATCATGCAAGTTAAACCAGTTTAGCAAAAGCATTTATCTCCTAAGTATTCATGGCATGAGAAAGAGACCTTTGTGTTCCAAAATCTTATTAGTATATAACAACAACTGGACAAAACTATGTGGCCAACTGCAATTCCCACAAGTACTTTGATGTGTAGAGTTTGCCCCAAATCTTAACAGGAAAGTATGAGAATACTTTTCTTTCAAAATCGCCTGGGGAAAACTACCTACAGAGATTTGCACCTGCTTTTTCTGCAGTATTTTTTTTCTGGCCAAAAACGCACCTCGTTTCGAAAGCCAAACCTATTGTTGCCTCACCAGGCCTAAACCATGGTCTGGGAACACCTCTGCAAAAGTGCTGGTGAAAAAACATGCATCATGGAACAACACATGTAGTTTAACTCAAATATCAAGTTGGCCGTTTTAAAAAAGCCCTTTTATCTGGGAAAATATCCATTTTCCCACTGGTGAAACATTTTTGAAAATTCCCATCCCCTTGATTTTATAGGTCAATATAGCTCCAATAAAAGTTTTTACAGACTCCTACAACCATTATGACCAATAAGAAGTTGGTGGGTATGTACAAATTAAGGTCCATGTGTAACAAGGCCCCTGCAAGAGAGGCATACAACCTCTATGGTTAAAAGTGAAGGAACTGAAGCACAAAAAGAAATGTCATCTACCACAGACGGATCACACTTCTTTTTGTATTTCAGTTCCTTCGCTTTTAACCATAGAAGTTGTATGTCTCTCTTGCAGGGGCTGAATTGCAGGAGTCAAATTGCAGAGGAAGAAATGTTTATTCGAAGACCCGACGCTGCCCGTGTTTCAGCGAATGCCTGCACCAGGGGTCAGTAAAAAGTGCAACATAAAACGTAGTCCCTTTCCAGCTCTTCACTGCAAAGAACAGCAGACACAAACAAAGCCACACTGTGTCTCTGTTTGTATTCTTCTCAATGAAGAACTTGAAAGGACTATGTTTTATGTTATATTTTTACTGATCCCTGATGCAGGCATTTGCCGAAACATTGGACGTATCATGTCTTCGAATAAGCATTGCTTCCTCCGTAATTTGGCTCCACCTTGTGATTCCATCTGTGGATGATCACAATTCTTTTTCTACTTCCCAACTTTTGTGTTGGTGTTTCCCTCTGAGCTCCTTGCTAAAAGTGAAGGAAAGCAATTGATGACATCAATAGAAGTTCAAAGTGGACTAATAATGAAATCTACTCCAGACGAGATCATTCTTCCATTCCCTGAGTCAGAGAAGCAAATATGGTGGCCACAGCCAATAAAAACAAGAGCGAGGAAATTAAGGACATTCTGGACATAGTGGTTCCCAGTAGGGCTAACCCTCAATGAATATAGTCAGTTCACCAAGAGCAGCCTTTATTCACGTCTCCAAAAAAAACTCTGCATGAAAATATTTGTAGCAATCTAACTTTTGAAACAGGTTTCAGGAACTAGTGACTTCTCAACACTGTAAAAGGGCCTGCCAACACTATCTCTTCTACTTAAGCAACACACTGGTGTCCTCAGCATAGCAAGTTCCTTCTTCTTCCCAGTATTGAAAGAACATAGGGTAAGTGGAATAAAGCAGTTGTGCAAATGCAACGATGATGAAATTTATATTACATTGTTTTGGGTACACAGTGATGCAATACATTCATGGTTTATTTATTTATTTATTATTGCTACACTAACCATGCTTTTTCTTATCTTCAGAAGGGGATATTCAGTGACTTTAAGCACCTCTGAGATGTTCTCACAATAAAGACACTGGGAACCTTTAAGCTGGACCAACCTTAAATTCACACCTTATGCAAGCATACATAACAAAATCAGTACTCCACAAGGAGCTCAGAGTCCAAAAAATCAAAGGCAGATCTCAAACTTCCTGTAGTTAACATCTAACTCTACTGAATTTTACATAGGGTAGGCCATTATCAGGCTTATTTTTGAAAGAGAAGGGCGCCCATCTTTCGACACAAATTGGGAGATGGGTGTCCTTCTCCCAGGGTCACCCAAATCGGCATAATCGAAAGCCGATTTTGGGCGTCAACTGCTTTCCATCTCGGGGACAACCAAGTTCACGGGGGCATGTCGGAAGCGTAGCAAAGGCAGGACTGGGGCATGCCTAACACATGGGCGTCCTCGACTCGTAATGGAAAAAAGAAGGGCGTCCCTGACGAGCACTTGGGAGACTTTACTTGGTCCATTTTTTTTACGACCAAGCCTCAAAAAGGTGCCCGAACTGACCAGATGACCACCAGAGGGAATCGGGGATGCCCTCCCCTTACTCCCCCAGTGGTCACCAACCCCCTCCCACCCTAAAAAAACATTTTAAATATTTTTTGCCAGCCTAAAATGTCATACCCAGCTCCATTACAGCAGTATACAGGTTCCTGGAGCAGTTTTAGTGGGTGCAGTGCACTTCAGGCAGGCGGACCCAGGCCCATCCCCCCCTTACCTGTTACACTTGTGGTGGTAAATGTGAGCCCTTCAAAACCCACCAGAAACCCAATGTACCCACATCTAGGTGCCCCCCTTCACCCCTTAGGGCTATGGTAGTGGTGTACAGTTGTGGGTAGTGGGTTTGGGGGGGCTCAGTACACAAGGTAAGGGAGCTATGCACCTGGGAGCAATTTGTAAAGTCCACTGCAGTGCCCCCTAGGGTGCCCGGTTGGTGTCATGGCATGTCAGGGGGACCAGTGCACTACGAATGCTAGCTCCTCCCATGACCAAAGGGCTTGGATTTGGTCATTTCTGAGATGGGCATCTCAGTTTCCATTATGGCCGAAAATCGGGGACGACCATCTCTAAAGTCGACCTAAATTTCGTGATTTGGGCGTCCCCGACCGCATTATCGAAACGAAAGATGGACGCCCATCTTGTTTCGATAATACGGGTTTCCCCGCCCCTTCGCCGGGATGTCCTGCGAGGACGTCCTCAGGAAAACTTGGGCGCCCCTTTCGATTATGCCCCTCCACATGCACTATTTTCAAAGGCAAAACATGCACATGCCTTCTTTTTGAAATTCAGCCCATTGAAAGTAAATGTATCTATTTACAATTGCTACTTAGTATGCACAAATTTCCTGAATTATTTTTAGAGACCCTAAGGTCTCGCTATAAGTACCTACATGTACACCTAGAGGCTCTACCTCAGCAACATATTTTTTATTTTACTATTACTAGAAAGGAGGACCCCCTTTGACCAGTATTATAATCAGGGGAGGAGATTAGTTTTGGAGGGAACTAATTAGGGGTACAAAACTCCAAGCTCAGTTCAAATCTTTGGCTTTGGCTCCCGCCTCCCCAGCCACTGGCCTGCATGTGAGGACAGAGCCCCACTAGCCATAAGGCCCTAGCTAACTAGCCACTGCAAAAATACAATAGAGAGTTCTGAGTACCAGGATCTCTATCATCTATGCCGGATCCTAAAACAGCTCCAGAGGCTGAAGAAAAAAGAACTGCTTAAAGCCATAGGTCTCCTGGGGTCCATCTCATATCCAACCAGGACCAGGCTACCTACAGTGCTGCTGTGGAGCCTCAGAATTTCTGAGCTTCCCAAGACTCATAACAAAGACTGTAAGTAATCATCTTCTTTGAAACTAATTATACTTTCACTATACCCTTAACAGGGAAGGTGGAGGAGAGAGTAAGAGGACAAAAGAAAGGAAAAAGGTCGAGGAGATAAAAAGATGTTGTAAATATTGTTTGCATCTTGCCTCTGCCAAAGTTACTGCCCCTGCTGTTATTGTCCCTGTTAATTGCCTAAACAGACTTCAAAGTAAATTAATTGTCTGATCAGAATACCAGTCTTGGAGAGAGGTCTTCTTCAGGAGCTGAATGGAATATGGAGGAGTGGCCTAGTGGTTAGGGTGGTGGACTTTGGTGCTGAGGAACTGAGTTCAATTCCCACATCAGGCACAGGCAGCTCCTTGTGACTCTTGGCAAGTCACTTAACCCTCCATTGCTCTATGTAAGCTGCAATGAGTGGGAAAACATGGGGTACAAATGTAACAAAAAATGTGTGTGGTGAGACTGCATACAGCCTCCCAGCATCAGTTGGCCCAGACCTGGTCTCAAACCAAGAAATTCTTTATGTGAGCAGTCCCACTTACAGTATTTGGGCACACACCAAGGCCACTCCTTACATATTTTACATGTATGTGCACATATTTTGTAAAGTATGTGTATAAACAACTAACCCCGGTCCCAACCCAGCCCTGGGAATGCCTCTGCTCATTTCAGGTGAACTTATACATAAACTATACACACGTAAGTTTACACACTTATCATAGATGTAAATTTTATAAAAAGCTATTTCTGCATATAAAACACAGTTTTACCTGCAGAAATGCCTTTTAAAATGATCCCTTATACAATCATTTCTGATGCACTGATTTATCCGATGCTTGGGCGACAGTTTAAGCACCTAGATACCGCACACTGGGCACCAATTCTAAAACACCATCTGGGCAGTGGCGTAGCAAGGGGGGGGTGGGAGGGGCGGTCCGCCCCGGGTGTCAGCTCAGGGGGGGGTGCTCCCTGCCAGCTCCCCCCCCCCTCGGCGCATCGACACCCCCCGACCAGCTCCCGCACCCTACCTTTAAAAAGAATATCAGAATCTGAGGCGAGGCGCAGCACCTCACGCCTGCCCTGCATGTAAAAGAAATGTGGACCGTCGGGCCTTCCCTCGCTCTATCTGTCCCGCCCTCCGCTGACGCAACTTCCTATTTCCGCAAGGGTGGGACAGACAGAGCGAGAGAAGGCCCGACGGTCCACATTTCTTTTACGTGCAGGGCAGGCGCGAGGGGCTGCACCTCGCCTCGGATTCCGACATTCTTTTTAAAGGTAGGGTGTGGGAGCTGGTCAGGGGGGAGGGGGGTGTCGATGCGCCGAGGGGGGGATGTCATCATGCTGCACCCGGGGGGGGTGCAACGGCGAACCGCCCCGCCCCGGGTGGCAGCCCCCCCTGCTACGCCACTGCATCTGGGAGCCAAGATTCCATTATACAAAACTAGCATAGGTCGGTACCAGAACATATACATTTAGCTGCACTCACTCAGTGGCAGCCCTACCATTAGGCCAACTCATATGGCACTCTCCAGAAGCCGCACTCTCCCCTTCCCCTCCTCAACCCTCTTTCCCATGTTTACCATTTTTTTCTTTTCCAAAAGGTAGCAGCAGCAGTGCTTCCCACAGGTTGCCCTGCCACCGGCACCGGCCTGTTCTCCCTACTGCGGCCTGCCTCTTGATGTAACTTCCTGTTTCCTCAGAGGCGGGACACAGTAGAGCGAAGAGGCCGGTGCCAGTGGCACCACGGCAGGGCACTCTATGGGAATCACTGCTGCTGCCACCTTTTGGAAAAGAAAACAATATGGTAAATGCGGGGAAGAGGGTTAGGGAGGGAAAGGGGGAGATGCCAGACTGGACACAGGCGGCATGGGTGGCACCATCCCTGCCTCAGGCGGCAGAGTGCCTTAGGCCGGCCCTGCAGTCATTTATGCCAAGTCTGTGGTAGGTGTAAATGGATGCGACCAACTACAGCACATATATACACACAACATACAGATTTTTCTGTAACTTATGTGCATAAGTGGAAGACACCCATATAACATCCGTGCTCTGCCCACATGTGCGCTCAAGAATACTGCTGAGTGCACGGCTTGCATTTAAACATATATGTACAAGTATTCTATAACACACATGCACAAATGGCGCCCATTTATACACAGTGTCCAGAAAAAAATGGGACCCCCCAAATTTTTCCAAATTACCCAAAATCATCCTTCTGCAGCAGAAACATTTGCCTGAAATTTGAGACCATTTTTGAGTACTTTATTTTCAACAGGTGGAGCTGCAGCGCATGGAGCTCGCAAACAGTTGAGCTCATAATTAATGACCCCAGAATTCATTGAGCCAACAGCTCAGTGGCATCAAAGACTTCATGAATGTGTCAAGGCTGAAGGAGGACACTTTGGACACAAATTATGAATTACGGTCATACGAAATGTTTAAACAATTGCAAAGTATTTTGAAACTATGTAAGGGGTCCCATTTTTTCCGGACACTGTGCAGAACGGGGGTGGGATCTATTAGATATCAGCTGTATAACTGCTGCAAGCTTACTGCTAGCATTACCATCGCATCTTACTCTTCAGCATCAAAATAATAAAGGACTAACCTGTCTCCAGTTAATTCCATGATGATACGCGCTTGTGTGGAAAACACTATAAAGGACAACCTCATTCGGGGGCTACAAAGAAAACAAAGAAACAAGTTCATGGTAAGATAATTTCCTAAAACCTAGTACAGTTTGGCAAAACAAAAAAAGATGCACAGAGTTTCAACAAACATTCCAAACACAAAAAGGGGATGAATTAGCACAAGTTTAAAAACCATTATCAAGCGCATCAATTATCAAGGCTGCAACCACAGAGGGTAATCTATGCCCGTGCAACTGTTTTTAGGTGTTAAGAAGGTGCTTAATTGGAGCATAGTCCAGTGGCGTAGCAACGTGGGGCTAGGGGTGCCTGGGGGCCCCCCATATTTTATGTGGGCCCCTGCTTTTGCTGGCAGTTGTCCCCAACCCCCGCCAGCTGAAGCGCTCTCAAGCGCGTTGCCTGCCCTGCTCTGTCTTCCCCTCACTTCCGGCATGCTCTTTTTAGTGAAACTGAGCATGCTCAATTTCACTAAAAGGAGCGTACAGGACATGAAGGGAAGACAGAGCAAGGCAGGCAACGCTGCGGCGCCAAAGACCAGTGCCTGACAATGTATTTGCTTGACAAGGTATTTGCTGCGGCAGTGGGTGGGGAACAGTGGGGGGGCAGTGAGGAGGCGGTGGCGGGGCGGCAGACCAAAATGTGCCCCCCCCCCACCTCAGGCTCTGGCCCCCTCCCACCGCGAGGTCTGGCTACGCCCCTGGCATAGTCTATAAAGAAAAATGGGCACCTGCTTTTCTTTACAGCAATTCACAGAGCAGTTACAGTTGTACTCAACTTTGGTGTTTTTCTGGATTAATATTTTGCTTTCAAGCAGTTTGTACCACAGTCCAAACAGCATACCTCTTTGGCGCATTTACGTTGATAGTCTTTTTAACGACTGCATCTACTTGTTTGACAATTTTGTGAAGAAATCTTTGCTATTCTTGGATTCTATCATATAAAAACATAGTAACATAGTAGATGACGGCAGAAAAAGACCTGCATGGTCCATCCAGTCTGCCCAACAAGATAAACTCATATGTGCTACACACGGATTCCTGAGGCAGGCACTTTAGCCGAAACACAGTGACTTGTTAACATTTTTAATACCACCTCATTCATGGAATAAAGTGTACATGACATTTTTTTCTCTCCCTGGTATTATTGGAAGAGCTGTGTTGATCACGCTACTCTAGGAGTGAGTACTTGCCATAGGGCTGGTGTAAATGCTCACGCCTAGATTGTGAAAAGTAGGAACACAGGTTATAGCATTTTATGATCTATATGGATAACTTTGCATCCCGTCTACACTCCACCCAAAGTCTGTTCATGTGAATGCCCATTTACAATGTACACCATCACATCTAGGCACATTTTTACAGAATAGCACTTGGCCAGAAAATGGTCATTTATGTGTGTGTGTTTATTTATTTATTAATTTCTTTGATACAATCGCATAAATGATTAGGATACAGAATCTAGACGGCTCCTTATAGAATTATATATGCACCGTCCACTCACACATCTTAAACATACATTCATAAATGACAAAAGATATGGAGAAGAGCTACAGTTAAAGCCTCGGCACTGCGGCTCACAAGTTGCAAACTTGTGCTAACTCAGCTGTGTCTGTTACTACTCGTCCAATAAATGCACATGTATTTTTCTGAATGAATTTTCTAGTATGCATGTGTCGTCTCATTAACGTTGGGCCCGATATTCAGACCGCAGGAGGAAGCCTGGCTAAATCCCGCGGTCGGCAGTCAGCCCGGATACTCAATGCCTGGCCATTTCTAGTGACCGGCATTGACCAGTTTAAATTTAACCAGCCAAGCCGATATTCAGCACTAGCCAGTTAAGTTTAAACCAGCCAAAGATATTTCAGGTATTTCGGTGGCCTAATTTGCACAATATAACCAATTATCTGCTAAGCACTAACCGGCAATATTCAGTGGGAGATAACCGGCTATTTCCTGCTGAATATTGCTGGATAGCCGGTTAAGTGCTATTTAACCGGACAGCAGCCATTCTTGACCAGTTAAATGATTTAAATATCGTGGGGGGGGGGGGGGGGGAGGATTGTCTTAAAGCAGTGATTCTCAAATCTGTCCTGGAGGACTGCCAGTTACTTGGGTTTTCAGGATATCCACAAATCAATATGCAATGCATGAGATAACTTTACAAGCCTACCACCTCCATTATATGCAAATCTCTCTCATGCATATTCATTTCATATGTTAACATCAACTGAGTAAATCCTTTCTCATAGTTACACACTGTCACAAAATAGTAACTAATTACTATGCTATGTTAATTCACTTTATTCAACATTTCTTTAAATATATAAAATTTCTTCTCACAATCTTAATCATGCACTCCTCTCATTCTCACCAAAAAAAAGTTTGAAGAATAATACATTTCTTCTATCCCCAGAGTTTTTAACACATATGTGTTTAAACAGCTCTTTAAAAAAAAAAAAATCCAAACAATAACATGCTATTCATTTGGGATATCCTCAAAACCTGATCAGCTAAGCTGGTAGTCATCCAGGACAGGTTTGAGAATAACCGCCTTACAGTGTCCATCCAGCAGTCTGATCGGCTGCTTCTAAAATCAAATTTCAAGGAGAACCCAAAAACAATCACAGTCTGAGCAGTCACTTGTAAAGTGTTTATTTCTTTGGAAACAGCAGAATCCATTCAATGCTCAGGAAATATGTGTGAGGCTAAGCAGAATGTGAAGGAGAACATCTCAGGGAGGAGGCTAATGCAGAGGAAGCAGAAAATTTCATCAACAGTCCCTTCGCAAGACAACAGTTTGCACCAGATGGAGACTTTAAATCATTTCATTTGCATGCAAGCTCCTGGCAGACGTCTCTTCAGGGCAGATGATATCATGCACATGACCCGGTGAATGGAACTCAGCTTTGTGCTAAGGTTTTACAAAATGCACAAGCAGATCAAATATAGCTTCCATGCTCAGGACTTCACCTGGTTTCAGAGAAAGCCACCCCTCTAACAACTACTTCTGTTCAGCCATTACTTGGGTTACAAATCACCACACATGCTGCAATGAGATCTACCAGATTTGGAGACTGCAAGCTTAAATTGTGACTGCTGCTAACACATCTGCTCTGAACAGTTCAGCTCTGATTAAACGTTTTTTTGTTTTTTTTTAATAATTATTTTGTGGAAAAATGTAAATTACACTGAGTAAGCACCAGTGATTCCAGTTTATATATTTGAAACTCTCCAAGGAAGCATCAATATGGCTTCTTTTTTTTCTTTTCTTCCCCTTTAGCTCTCAATCTTTGATCCCCTGTAACTAAATGAGCCTGCAAATAGGTGGGAAAATGTGGGATACAAATGTAACAAATAAATAAATGGTGTTGACTCTGGGAACTCTTGCTGGCCCAACAGTTAATGCCCCCCCCCCCCCCCCCCCAGTACTACTCATTGGATAGCAGAGATGTCACTCTAGTAGCAACCATCCTCTCTTTCTTTCCTAGGCCTCAGCATAGCATCTCGCCCTATTGGACAGGGAACTAGAATTCAGATCCACCATACTGCAGCATACAATGATGTGATCTAAGCCACAGTGTGTCTCCAAATATCAGGGGCAATTCTATAACATAAGATGGAAGTCCTACAATGAGGCACGCTTACCCCCCCCCCCTAACTCTATAAAAAGCGCTCAAAAATGAGCACACAAATTTGGGCATGTGCCCAATTTGCGACGTATTTTAATTGAATAACAAGTTAATTAGCACCAATAATTGGCTTTTTAACAAGCAATTATTGGCACTAATTAGATTCAACTAACACGTACAAATTTAGGCGCAAGATCCACACCTTAATTTTAAGCACAGGTTAGAAAAGGGAGTGCAGAAATGGGACGGCCGTGGGCAGATAGGGTGCGTGACTTTTAGTTGCCTGCGTAATTATAGAATAAGGGGGCTCCGTGCCTAAATATAAGCGTGGGCATTTGCACCACATTTTCTGGAAATGGCCATGCGTAAATGTAAGTGTGATTCCTGGGCTTAAGTACTATTCTATAAACCACACCTAACGTTAGGTGAAGTTTATGAAATGCCTCTATGCACTTTATTTTCAGCACCGATTTTCTAGGCGTGATTTATAGAATCCCTCCTTAGTGTCAATTCTATCATGGCACTTAGGCATACCTAAGCCATTATAGAATATTAGCGTGAAGTTACGTTGGCACACCATAACATTGGTACGTCCACTCAGCTCAATGGTTGGTTAAGTTGGGGCACCTAAGTGCACCACGCAATGCATGGAACTGGTGGAGGGGCATAATCGAAAAGGGCGTCCACGTTTTCCTGAGGATGTCCTCGCAGGACGTCCCGGTGAAGGGGCGGGGAAACCCGTATTATTGAAACAAGATGGGCGTCCATCTTTCGTTTCGATAATACGATTGGGGATGCTCAAATCTTGACATTTAGATCGTCCCTAGAGATGATCGTCCTTAGACTTGGTCATTTCTGATTTTCGGCAATAATGGAAACTAAGGACGCCCATCTCAGAAATGACCAAACGCAAGCCATTTGGTCGTGGGAGGAGCCAGCATTTGTAGTGCACTGGTCCCACTGACATGCCAGGACACCAACCGAGCACCCTAGGGGGCACTGCAGTGGACTTCAGAAAAAGCTCCCAGGTACATAGCTCCCTTATCTTGTGTGCTGAGCCCCCCAAAACCCACTCCCCACAACTGTACATCACTACCACAGCCCTTATGGGTGAAGGGGGGCACCTAGATGTGGGTACAGTGGGTTTCTGATGGGTTTTGAAGGGCTCACATTTACCACCACAAGTGTAACACATAGGGGGGGGGGGGTGGGCCTGGGTCCGCCTGCCTGAAGTGCACTGCACCCACTAAAACTGCTCCAGGGACCTGCATACTGTTGTAATGGAGCTGGGTATGATATCTGAGGCTGGCATAGAGGCTGGCAAAAAATATTTTTTTAATTTTATTTTTTTGAGGGTGGAAGGGGGTTAGTGACCACTGGGGGAATAAGGGGAGGTCATCCCCAATTCCCTCCAGTTGTCATCTGGTCAGTTCAGACACCTTTTTGTGGCTTGGTTGTAAGAAAAAAAGGACCAGGTAAAGTCGCCCAAGTGTTCATCAGGGATGCCTTTTTTTTCCCCATTATGGGTCGAGGACGCCCATGTGTTAGATACGCCCAAGTCCCGACCTCGCTATGCCTCCGACACGCCCCTGGGAACTTTGGTCATCCCCGTGACGGAAAGCAATTGGGAACGCCCATAATTGGATTTTGATTATACTGATTTGGGTGACCCTGAAAGAAAGACGCCCATCTTGCGATTTGTGTCAAAAGATGGGCGTCCTTCTCTTTCGAAAATAAGCCTGACAGTGTTCTTTCTATAAGCTGTGCACATCACTTGGCAACATAGTCCACCTATGCTCCACCCACATATACACCCCCCTCACAGTAACGCACTAAGCAACTTTGGTGCATACTTTATAGAACATCTAGCACTTATGTGCATAAATGACAGTTACTGGCGCCTGTGACACGCATATGTGGAGTGGAGGTGTGGCCTAGTGGTTAGAGCACCGGTCTTGACATCCAGAGGTGGCTGGTTCATCCAGAGGTGGCTGGTTCAAATCCCACTGCTGCTCCCAGGGCTGCCAAGAGGGGAGGCTAGGGGGGACAAAATTCCCCGGGCCCGGGCCTCCAAGGGGGCCCGGCGCTGGGGTCAGGCCGCCGGCGCTACAGTTCCCGGTCTCACCTGCCTGCCTCCTCGGCTCCAGGCTCCCTGCATTCAAAGTGGCAGTCACAGATCGCCTCCCTTCGGGCCTTCCCTCCCTGTGTCCCGCCCTCGCGGAAACCGGAAGTTAGATCAGACAAGGGCGCGACACAGGGAGGGAAGGCCAGAAGAGAGGCGATCTGCGACTGCCACCTTCAATGCAGGGGGCCTGGAGTCGTGAAGGCAGGCAGGTGAGACCGCAGACTGCAGCGACTGATGTCTCTGTTGATCACCCTCCCCTCACCTATCCACACCTATCCTGTTAGAATATCAATGATATGCTTTGATGTCCCCATGCATACCTCCTACCCACCCCCATCCTGTCAGACTGTCATAGTAATGCTTGAATGTTTTCACTTATATACACTGTCAGCTAGCACATTTGCTTATTTCCGATCTGACGAAGAAGGGCAACCTTCGAAAGCTAATCAAGAAATGTATTAAGTTATGTCCAATAAAAAAGGTATCATCTTATTTTCTTTTCCATGTTTTATTTTGTTTGATTTCTATTGATCACTATAAAGTAGGATTGCTACAGCTCTGCCTTATGCAGTACTGTTAATGGATTATTGTGCCTTTATTTCATCAGGGTTAGAGAATGACAAAGGGACGGGGACCCACGGTAACCATGGAGATGGGGACAGAGCCCCTGAGGACAAGGTGGGGACAGAGCCCATGGGGGCGAGGCGGGGATGGGAACAGATCCCGCAGGGATGGGGACGGGGATGAGGACGGAGCCCATGAGGACGGGGACACATTTTGTCCCCGTGTCATTTGAAGCCTGTTAATAAACTGGACTGTTTATGTTTGAGTGATGTAGATGATGATATTTTGATTTTTTTTGGAAAAGCAAGCAAACATGCTGGCCACAACTAGCAAAATTTGCATGGGGGATCCTGTTCATTCCTGCTACCAGCACATCTTCTGAGAAGACATATTCTATTGCAGGAAGAGCTAGACTGAATCCTGAGATTATTGATGACTTATTCATCCACAGATTAAAAAATCATAACAGTGCTTAATAGGGCATATTTCTCCCACGCTAGGGCATACAGAGCAGATTGTTTTTTATACCCCTGGACATTTTAACAGGGTGAATTAGGATTCCTTGGGGTAGTAGAAGCCAGCTATTGTTGAGGTTGGAAAGGTAGAGGGTGGTGGTGGTGGTGGTGGTGGTGGGGTTATTATAGTTACTCGTTGTTATTATTGTTTTCTATTTGTGATTTATACACAACAGTTGCACAACATATTGTTCCTTTTTATACCTTAATAAAAAGATTTAAATATAAAATCATAAATGTTCGAGGCTTCTGCAGATGAGGACAGAGCCCATGGGGATGGGGCGGGGACAGAACCTGCAGGGATGGGGCAGGGATGGAGACAGGGCGGGGACGGGGGGGGTCAAACTTTGTCCCATGTCATTCTCTAATCAGGGTGCCATGCTCTAGTCACACCCTGCCAGCAGCACCAGTAATAGGAACTGACATTGCAAAGAACATCGGGATTTAAGGAGAGGAACAGGGGAGAGTAGGAACCATCAACCAGAGGGCAGGCGAAAAAAGCTAAAAATTATCAGCAATAAATTAAAGACCAATCAAACTCAGGGTACTTCCTTCAGAACACAATTTTAACAGTGAAAATATTTTCTCAGTGACCCTTAATAAAAGACTTTACATGTATTTGTTTTACATGGAGCCATGGAAATGAGCCCAAAATAATTAATGGTGGGAAAAGTTCATAGTGACCACAAATCAAGATGTCAGGATAAACCAAGCACAAATTAACCTGGTTTAACTGCATCTAGTGAGCTTCAAAAATAACTAGAAAAGAAAACTGCTGGTTATTTGCCAACACTGACTTGAGAGGAGTAGCAGGGAATATGCAACCTGATTCCTTACAAGAAGTCTGCAATCATTTCCCTCTGTAACAATAATTATATCAGTCTTTTATAAAATAAATAAATGGTCAGAGTACAAGGACACACCCTACGCTCAACTACTGATTCAACGGTACTATCCAAGGCAGAGTCTTGTAGGGTTATTTTTCAGACCTGTCTGATCCTTCCCAGCCATCTTCCACTACCAATGATTTCACTATGTGCTATCATGATCACTGCAGGACCACAGAGCCTCTGAGCGGGCATGCTTTCAGGGAAGTCAAGGCATGGGAGAGAAATCATAAGTACAAGCTGTAACATGCAAACAAATCTCAGTACTGTTCAGTAACTCATTGCAAGTAATATACCATGCCTTTCTTTGTATTGTTGTTCGACTATTTTTACTGCTGTAATTGCCTATTGCTCGTGTTTGATCTATTCTTACTGCACACCGCCTTGAGTGAATTCCTTCAAAAAGGCGGTAAATAAATCCTAATAAATAAATAAACTCACCATGAGCTAAATCCAAATAAATAAATATAAACATGAAGACCACAGGTGCCAATGCACAGTAATAGGTAGGTGTTAGAAGGGATGGGCATTTATTTTGAAATGAAAAACTTGGTGGTCCTTTTATAAAGGCATGCTAGCTTGAGGCTAGTGCTGCTGGCTGCCATTTGGAAGAGCACTGGTTAAGGGATCCCTGCCAGCCACAGAAAGAGTGCCACAATTTTGGGTGGGATTGAGTCCAAATTAGGTGGGTCATGGCCCACCCAGGCCACATCACTGACTCCCATCTGTAAAATACACACTATGCAAGATATGTGCATAGACACAAAATAGTGTGTATGTGAATTTTTGACATTTATGCACATACATGCAACATATGCATGAATATGCCAGCATCCTAATCATTTGCATGTGTAATCAGCATGTCAATGCTATAGCATTACCTCCTATGTGTGTGTGTTTCTGTGTATATGACAGAGGCAAGAGCTATTCTGCAAAAAGGACTTAAGGCTTGGAGTATTTGTGTGTGTACATAGTAACATAGTAGATGACAGCAGAGAAAGACCTGTATGGTCCATCCAGTCTGCCCAACAAGACAAACTCATATGTGCTACTTTATGTGTATACCTGACCTTGATTTGTATCTTCCATTTTCATAGCACAGACCATAGAAGTCTGCCCAGCACTAGTCCCGCCTCCCAACCACTAGCCCCGCCTCCCCCACCGACTCTGCCACCCAATCTCCGCTAAGCTTCTGAGGATCCATTGCTTCTGAACAGGATTCCTTTATGTTTATCCCACACATTTTTGAATTCTGATACCATTTTCATCTCCATCACCTCCCGCAGGAGGGCATTCCAAGCATCCACCACTCTCTCCGTGAAAAAATACTTCCTGACATTTTTCTTGAGTCTGCCCCCCTTCAATCTCATTTCATGTCCTCTAGTTCTACCACCTTCCCATCTACAGAAAAGGTTCGTTTGCGGATTAATACCTTTCAAATATTTGAATGTCTGTATCATATCACCCCTGTTTCTCCTTTCCTCCAGGGTATACATGTTCAGGTCAGCGAGTCTCTCCTCATATGTCATGTAACGCAAATCCCATAACATTTTTGTAGCTTTTCTTTGCACTACTTCAATTCTTTTTACATCCTTAGCAAGATACGGCCTCCAAAACTGAACACAATACTCCAGGTGGGGCCTCACCAACGACTTATACAGGGGCATCAACACCTCCTTTCTTCTGCTGGTCACACCTCTCTCTATACAGCCTAGCAACCTTCTAGCTATGGTTACCGCCTTGTCACACTGTTTCGTCGCCTTCAGATCCTCAGATACTATCACCCCAAGATCCCTCTCCCCATCTGTACATATCAGACTCTCACCACCTAACACATACGTCTTCCGTGGATTTCTACTCCCTAAGTGCATCACTTTGCATTTCTTCACAATGAATTTTAATTACCAAACCTTAGACCATTCTTCTAGCTTCTGCAGATCCTTTTTCATATTTGCCACTCCCTCCCGGGATATTCTAGAGGTAGCTTCAAGTAGTTTGTGCTTGTGCTGATGACAGAGCAGTCGCCAGTTGAACTGATGTTTATGTGTGAGAGAGTGAAATGGAGGGTATATGTATGAATGTCTGTGGACTTGTTGATTTCCAGACAAGTTATTTTTCAGCTTATCCACATAACTTTCCTTTGTGAACTCAATTTATGCATGTAAGTTCCACAATATAAAAATGAGCTTATTTGGACTCAGACCTATAAATGAACACAATACCCACCTATTTTCCAGCTCTATGGAACTTACATGCATACATTTTCTAGCAATTAAAAAAGTTAAGTGACTTGCAAACAGGAAACACTCAGAAACCATTCTCAACATAAGGCACAGTCTGCCACTTCCTGTAAAGAACATCTATAAATTATGATATTCAAAAGAAAATATATGTTCACTGGCAGCAGGTGACCATATAAATGGATTTATCCATCAATACAGATAGTATCTGGCTGAAAACCCCTCTAAATGGCCCGATACTATCCATATAGTGAGCAGCCAGGTTTCAGGTGAAGCAGGGACGGGATGGAGAAATTATCAAAACACTGGTGAATTTCAGAAGTTGACACTGCATCCAACATATTTTCAGTGCCACTGATTATATGTGTAGTGGTACAAATATACATTATTAATGTAAATGCCAAAGTATAAATTAAAGCAGTGGCTACCAACACTGAACATTGGTCCATTAGCACTTTATCTTAAGGAGATTATCCAGCTTATTTTCGAAAGTGATGGGCGCCTATATTTCGACCCAAATCGGGAGATGGGCGCCCATCTCGCAAAGGTGCCCAAATCGGTATAATCGAAAGCTGATTTTGGGCGCCTTCAACTGCAGTCTGTCGCGGAAAAGGCCAAAGTTGATGGGGCGTGTCGGAGGCATGTCGGAAGCGGGTCTGGGGCGTGGTTATCGGCCGAGGAGAGATGGGCGCCTTCAGCCGATAATCGAAAAAAATGGGCATTTGTAGCGCAAATTTAGGTCACTTTTTTTGGACCCTTTTTTTCCACGAAGAAGTCCCAAAAAAGTGCCCTAAATGACCAGATAACCACCAGAGGGAATCGGGGATGACCTCCCCTGACTCCCCCAGTGGTCACTAACCCACTCCCACCAAAAAAAAAAAAGACCTTTAAAAACCTTTTTCCAGCCTGTATGCTAGCCTCAAATGTCATACCCAGCTCCATCACAGCAGTATGTAGGTCCCTGGAGCAGTTGTTAGTGGGTGCATGCACTTCAGGCAGGTGGACCCAGGCCCATCCCCCCCTACCTGTTACACTTGTGCTGGTAAATGGGAGCGCTCCAAACTGCCCCCAAAACCCACTGTACCCACATCTAGGTGCCCCCCTTCAGCCATAAATGCTATGGTAATGGTGTAGAGTTGTGGGGAGTGGGTTTTGGGGGGGATTTGGGGGGCTCAGCACACAAGGGAAGGGAGCTATGGACTTGGGAGGTATTTTAATTTTTTTTTAATTGTTACAAGTGCCCCCTAGGGTGCCCGGTTGGTGTCCTGGCATGTGAGGGGGACCAGTGCATTACGAATCCTGGCCCCTCCCACGACCAAATGCCTTGGATTTAGTCGTTTTTGAGCTGGACGCCTTCAGTTTTCATTATCGCTGAAAACCGATATCGACCAGCTCAAATCCGCACAAATCCGATGCATTTGCCCGGCACAAACCGTATTATCCAAAAAAAAAGATGGACGGCCATCTTTTTCAAAAATACGGTCTGTCCCGCCCCTTCACGTACCCGTTCTCGGAGATAGACGTCCATGGAGATGGGCGTTCGCGTTTGATTATGCCCCTCTATGGATAACAGTACTTTGTGGAAGACATGTGAGCCATATACTTGAACATGTATGCTGATGCTTGTTACTGTTAACTTGTTAAGCTGGCTAATTGCTTTATTTTAGCCATTTGTTATCATTTATAAAACACAATAAAAAATATTAGAACTAAAAAAAAAAAACCCTTGTATATTTTTCATGTTTTGCTATCTAAAAAATATAATTCAAAATGCATTAAGTACCTTATATGCTCATACATATAAATCAAAAAATGCCTTCAATAGCACAGGATTATCCTAGCCTGGGTCACATAAAATTAATAGCAGCTAATAAAATTAATCCCTCACCCCTCATCCCCATGCATGATCCGGCATCTCTCTCTCCACTATCCTCCCTCCACCCACCCCCATGTACCTTCAAACTTGTCTTCTAGAGAGCAGCGGTAGTGCAATGATATACCTAGGCTGCCTACTACTACTACTACTACTACTTAGCATTTCTATAGCACTGCCAGGGTTACGCAGCGCTGTACAAGTTTAACATGGGGAAGGACCGTCCCTGCTCAGAAGAGCTTACAATCTAAAGGTTACAAACTATGTAGTCAGTGTAGGTATCATGAGTGGGGAAGGAGGTTATGCGCCAAAAGCAAGGGAGAAGAGATGGGCTTTGTGTAAGGACTTGAAGATGGGCAGGGAGGGCGCATGACGTAAGGGCTCGGGAAGGCTGTTCCAGGCATATGGTGATGCGAGGCAGAAGGGGCGGAGTCTGGAGTTAGCGGTGGTGGAGAAGGGTACAGATAGGAGTGCCTGTGGCAGTCTCTCTGTAAAAACTGATTTTGTCTCATGAGATCCGAGTGAATTACCTTTGATTGTACACACCATGGGTGAATTGGCTACATTTCAACTGTTCTAGGAATATATATTGTCTAACGAATTCCTAGACCCCTGATGCAGGCCGATAGGGCTGAAACACGACTCGTGTGGGGTCGCATATTTTACTGATTTGAATAAAAGACTTTGCTGTGGACACCGTCTGAGAGAGGTCTTTTTACTCCACTTGTCTTTGCTTGGTATATAATCGATCAAACCAGCTCATATGGTAAACAGAAGGATGGTGATTTGGGGGTTGCGGGATTTGGTTGTGAAGGGCTTTATGGACTGAATTGTTATTCTTATGGCTTTAGCCTTGTGTCACCGCAGGCTGAAAGATTAAATTCAAACTGGGGTATACATATAAAGTATCGTATACCGTGTAGAATGAGTTTATCTTGTTGGGCAGACTGGATGGACCTTTCAGGTCTTTATCTGCCGTCATTTACTATGTAAATGCAATATCATTTGGTACTGTTGAAATAACTGACTAGTATAGCACCATCTAGTAAATAATTTGCCGATTGGGTAATTTTTCTTAATGCGTTGGATGTGATGGTACAAATAATAGAATAAAGTTGCAACCAAGTTGGACACTATTTGAATGTTAAGATTGGTATAAAATACCCTTTGCCCAAAATAAACATGTATTTATTTTGGGCAAAGGGGATGGGAGTGAAAATGCCTACGTTATGGCTGAGGCTTGTTTTCTCTTTTTCCCAAAACAACACTCTCATAGTAAGGCAATTAGCTGTACAGTAAGTTATCTTTTCTGAACTTGCAACCTGATGGCATTTCTTCCATTACAAACATGTGCTGTCCACTGTCCCCATGAGCTGGAGTCTCAGCACTGAAAAGTACTATCATTCCTCAACTCTGCTCCAGTTCAGGAGGGCTCATTCCCACTCTTCTCTCACAGAATCCAGAGTAGAAAGTAGTACTGTTTAGCTATGAATCGTACAGGGAAAAGACCAGCAGTAGTTTACAAACTGGGTAACCCCTCTTCTCTTTGTAAAAGCAATGGCCATACAATAAGACATCCAGTCACAAGCTGATTATACAGATAGACAAAATAAGGGTTTCAGGAAGTATGAACAAATTGTTCCCTCTGAAAATTGTTCCTTTACACTTGACTGCTTCATATACTCTGTTACAAATGAACGCTAACGTACTACCACTTCATTTCTCTTGCCGAAATGAACTTTTATATTTGACTGTCTAACTTACTCTATACTTTACTCTATTAGATCTGAACTTTAATACAACACCACTCTGTATTTCTCATCCCGGAAACGGCGATCGCCACAACGGCATAATGTAAGCCACATTGAGCCTGCAAATAGATGGGAAAATGTGGGATACAAATGCTACAAATAAATAAATAAGTGTTTTTGTATCTACAGACTCCTTGACCCGGAGCATCTGAACTGACCAGCATGTTCATAACAGTTCAAGAAACATCTGGGGAGTGGGCTACAAAACTTTGGGAAGGAAAGTGTTCCACCTAGGTTTCAAATCCACATTCTGCGTAGTTTCATAAATACTATGCTATGCTATGCTATGCTAGGGAGCTTATAGCCTGCCGTATCCCCAAATTTTAGGTTCACTGCTGGATAGAATAAGAGTAACTGATATAACCCGTCAGGACTAATTACAAATAGCTGCTTCCTAATTCAACTTAGTTCAAATATTTAGGAAAAAAAAGTTTTCAAGAACTTCCCGAAAGTGGAAGTAACACAACGAAGAGCACTCAATGTGGAAACTAAAAAGAATAAGACCTTTCTTCCCAAGGAGTGTTTTCCGCAACCTGGTACAATCAATGGTGCTCAGTCATCTAGACTACTGCAACGCACTATTTGCCGGCTGCAAAGAACAAATAATCAAGAAACTACAGACAGCCCAGAACACTGCAGCTAGACTCATATTTGGCAAACCAAAATTTGAAAGTGCCAAGCCTCTACGAGAAAAACTACACTGGCTCCCACTTAAGGAACGCATCACATTCAAAGTATGCTCACTAGTTCACAAAATCATCCATGGAGACGCACCAGCTTATATGTCTGACCTGATAGACCTACCACCTAGGAATGCCAAAAGATCATCCCGCACATTCCTTGATCTACACTTCCCCAGCTGCAAAGGAATGAATTACAAACTAATGCATGCGTCAAACTTTAGCTACCTGAGCACACAGTTATGGAACGCACTGCCACGCAGCTTAAAATCGATCTACGAAAGAACTTCCAGATATCACTGAAGGCCCATCTCTTTAATAAAGCATACCACAAAGATCAACCAATGTGAATATGCACAACTCGCCTATCTATGTTTAGAACTGTTTCTCAAATATCTGCTTGTATACTATAACTTTGTTTAATTATCATCATGCTGACCAAGACTCTGTAATACTAAATGTTTATTTACTAACATTCTTCCACTACTCATGATGTATTGAAGCCACTTTGAGCCTGCAAAGAGGTGGGATAAGGTGGGATACTCATTCCAAAATTTCACTGGAATTTATAAAAAGAGATTTAAATCTCAAATTACTTACAGATGGAAAACTCAAAAGAAACTGATTGCATTTATGATGCTCTGTATCTGAACCTAACAACCACCCCCCCCCCCCCCCCCCCCCCGTTTACAAAGCCATGCTAGTGGCCTGCCGGTGGGTACACTAATGCTGACTGCCCATTCATTCTGAATGGGCGGCAACTGCTAGCGAGGCTTTCTAAACAGGGGAGTATGTGATCAATGTGATTAGACCATCTGGACAATGACCTTCTAAGATTTTACTGAGCAAAAAAGAAGCAGATTGCCAAAAAATATTCAGAAAATATCCAATTTATTCACCACTAAAATAATAGATAGTTAAAAAGTCTGACACGGCCATGTTTCACCCTCCCAAAGGGCTGTGTCAGAGGCTTGCAACAGAACTGTCAATAAACATACAAAGACATATAAGTATAAAAAATACATTTAAAAAACGTATACAGCAAGCCTCCCAACATAAATTAGACATGGGCCCATACTGGAAGCCAGTGCAGCCCCACAAACAAAGGAGTAACATGATCAAATTTTGTTCTATGGTAAATCTGCCTCGCCGCAGTGTTCTGTAGTAACTCAGGGCCACCGAGAGACTGGGCCGGGCCTGGGACAAGGTCGTCCCCGGGCCCCGCCCCCCCTGCCACCCCCCCAGGTTGTTGTTGCCCCCCACGGAGGGGGGCCCGGCGCCACAGTCCCACCCACCTCCGCCACCGGGCCAGGCCCCTTCCACCCAAACCCCCACCAGCAGAAGTGCTGTCTTCTGACTCCGGCGTGCAGGGCCCACACAGACGCGCTCCTCTCAGCTAATCTTCACTGTACTCTGCAGGGCTTCTGTGCATCTGTGCGTCTGACGTGCAGGACGTCAGACGCACAGATGCACAGAAGCCCTGCAGAGTACAGCGAAGATCAGCTGAGAGGAGTGCGTCTGTGTGGGCCGCGCACGCCGGAGTCAGAACAGAAGACAGCACTTCTGCTGGCGGGGGTTCGGGTGGAAGGGGCCCGGTGGCGGTGGCGGATGGGACTGCGGCACTGGGCCCCCTTGGAGGCCCGGGCCCTGGGAATTTTGTCCCCCCTGTCCTCCCCCCCCCCCCCCTCTCGGCGGCCCTGTAGTAACTGAATCCTGTTCAGAAGTGTGACAGCAGTACTAAGATAAAGAGAGTTGCAATAATCAACCTCTGCCAAAATCATCAACTGAACTAAAATTCTAAAATTACCTGGAAAAAAATAAGAACAATCTAAACATAATTGCCTCAACTAGAAAAGTCATATTCTTACTTTCAGGCTTCTTTGAAGACCCATTTGTTTTATCAAGCATTTGACAGCTGCTAATCTAGGCCACTTTTTACTTGTGCGGGAGAACCAGCTCTGGGTCCAGACGGGTCCAATCTGAGAATGTTTGTCTTTTTATTCTTTGTGATTGAATGTTTGTTCTTTCCTGTCAACCCAATGGAGTTCTTTTCTATTTCTTTTTGTGTACGATTTTATCTCTGTAAACTGCTTCAATTCGATACTGAATGAACCAGTATAGTATATGAACAAATGATAAACTTAAAAAATACCTTTCGAACCAACTGGTTCATCTGAGGTTCCATCGTAAGTTAAGAATCTAATACTATACCTAGGACTCTAGAAAATCTCTCGACATAAGTACATAAGTATTGCCATACTGGAAAAGACCAAAGGTCCATCAATCCCAGCATCCAGTTTCCAACAGTGGCCAATCCAGGTCACAAATACCTAGCAAGATCCCAAAAAATTACAAAACATTTTATACTGCTTATCCCAGAAATATGGATTTTCCCCAAGTCCATTTAATAACGGTCTATGGACTTTTCCTTTAGGAAGCTGCCCAAACCTTTTTAAAAATCCGCTAAGCCTTTACCACATTCTCTGGCAACGAATTCCAGAGTTTAATTACACATTGAGTGAAGAAACATTTTCTCTGATTCGTTTTAAATTTACTACATTGTAGCTTCATCACATGCCCCCTAGTCCTAGTATTTTTGGAAAGCGTGAACAGACGCTTCACATCTACCCGTTCAACTCCACTCATTATCTTCTAAACCTCTATCATATCTCCCCTCAGCTGCCTTTTCTCCAAGCTGAAGAGCCCTAGCCGCTTTAGCCTTTCCTCATCGGGAAATCGTCCCATCCCCTTTATCATTTTCATTGCCCTTCTCTGCACCTTTTCTAATTCCACTATATCTTTTTTGAGATACGGCAACCAGAATTGAACACAATATTCGAGGTGCAGTCGCACCATGGAGCGATACAAAGGCATTATAACATCCTCATTTTTGTTTTCTATTCCTTTCTTAATAATACCTAACATTCTATTTGCTTTCTTAGCCGCAGCAGCACACTGAGCAGAAGGTTTCAACATATCATCAACAACGACACCTAGATCCCTTTCTTGGTCCGTGACTCCTAACGTGGAACCTTGCATGACGTAGCTATAATTCAGGTTCCTCTTTCCCACATGCATCACTTTGCACTTGCTCACATTAAACGTCATCAGTCATTTTAATGCCCAGTCTCCCAGTCTCGTAAGGTCCTCTTGTAATTTTTCACAATCCTCCTGCGATTTAACGACTTTGAATAACTTTGTGTCACCAGCAAATTTAATTACCTCACTAGTTACTCCCATCTCTAAATTCCCATCATTACTTGAAATCGATGTAGGAATAGCATTCAAATTCAAATTAAACCACAACCAATTAATTTGAAAGACTTAAGGGTCCTTTTACTAAAGGTGTACTGAAAAATGGCTTGCGGTAGTGTAGGCGCAGGTTTTGGGCACACGCCGATCAATTTTTCAAGCGCAGACTGTTGCTGGCTAAATTAAACCCAGATTTTCAGTACTGGACCATGTCTGGGTACCAGCATTGACTATCCAAGTCTGCAGTGGCAGACAGAAGTTAAACAAGTATGGCATTTATTCAAAGCTGATCCTGCATACTTAACTGACAAAGCTAGGACTGCATTTGCCCACTTAGGTATGTGGGCACTAGCACTGATTATCACTGCTGCCCACATAACCTCCAGGACCACCTTGGCACTGCCTGGACATTGCTATAGCCATCAGAGCCGATACTGAGCGGCATTGCCTGGTTAAGTGCTGCTAATTATCAGCAGTCGGCCAGCTTAGTGTGGTTTATGTGGTCAGGAGTCACTGACTATCGACCCCCTATGTTTTTCATCTCAAATATCCCTTTTTTTTTTAAATGATAAACTTATGCAGTCCTCAGCTAGTGCTGATCTGTCTACCTCTCTGGATTAGTCCAGCAATGTAAACGCACAGCCTACATCTCCTAAGTTGGCTCATCATTCAGTCTACCTCTATTTTTTCTCATTCAAAATTTTTATTTTGGGTGTTTTTGGTCTACTTCATCCCCTTTGTTGTAGAGTTTATGGAGACAGTTATAATTTTGAGGATATCAAATTGAATTCAAAATTTTCTTGTATTAATTTGGCACCTTGAACCCTAGCAGTAGTACCATGAGACTACTAGTACTACTACAACTACTATTTAACATTTCTAAAGCGCTACCAGGGTTGCGCAGCGCTATACAATTAACAAAGAAGGATAGTCCCTGCTCAAAGGAGCTTACAATCTAAAGGACAAAAAGTGCAGTCAATCAAGATTGAGGCAGTCTAGATTTCCTGGATAGAGGTACAATGGTTAGGTGCCGAAAGCGACATTGAAGAGGTGGGCTTTGAACAAGGATTTGAAGATGGGTAGGGAGGGGGCTTCGCATATGGGCTCAAGGAGTTTATTCCAAGCTTAGGGCGGAGTCTGGAGTTGTGGTGGTGGAGAAGGGTACTGAGAGGAGGGATTTGTCCTGTGAGTGGAGGTTACGGGTAGAAGCGTAAGGGGAGATGAGGGTAGAGAGGTAGTGAGGGGCTGCAGATTGAGTGCATTTGTAGGTTAGTAGGAGAAGCTTGAACTGTATGCAGTACCTGATCAGAAAAACAACAAAAAGAGTCCAAAATCTCCCGCAAAAAAACAAGAAAACAACAAAACAAGCGGAAGATATCCAGAAGGACCAGACTGAAGCCACAGATGTTGGAAACCAATTCTGGTTTCCAACATCTGTGGCTTCAGTCTGGACCTTCTGGATATCTTCCGCTTGTACCTGATCGGAAGCCAGTGAAGTGACTTGAGGAGAGTGGTGATATGAGCATATCGGTCTAGGCGGAAGATAAGACGCGCAGCAGAGTTCTGAACGGATTGAAGGGGGGATAGATGGTTAAGTGGGAGGCCCCTTTAGATTGTAAGCTCTCTTGAGCAGGGACTGTCCTTCCCCATGTTTAAACTTGTACAGCGCTGCATAACCCTGGCAGCGCTATAGAAATGCTAAGTAGTAGTAGTAGTAGTAGCAGTGAGAAGTAGGTTGCAGTAGTTAAGGCGAGAGGTAATGAGAGAGTGGATGAGAGTTTGGGTGGTGTGCTCAGAGAGAAAAGGGTGAATTTTGCTGATGTTATAGAGAAAGAAGCGACAGGTCTTGGCTGTCTGCTGGATATGGGCAGAGAAGGAGAGGGAGGAGTCAAAGATGACTCCGAGGTTGCGGGCAGATGAGACGGGGAGGATGAGGGTGTTATCGACTGAAATAGAGAGTGGAGGGAGGTTACTTCCTGTTCCGGCCAGGGCAGAGGGAGCTGCAGCGAAGTTAGCGAACTCAGCTGACAGGCGCGCGCCGTGGCACCCCCCCCCCCCCAGCGGCGTGCACCCGGGGGGGATGTCATTTCACCGGGAGGGGGGCCGCGCTGCACCCGGGGGGGCGCATCGGCGATCCGCCCCGGGTATCATGCCGGCTAGGATCGCCACTGCCCAACATCCCTAATTTCTAATACTGTGTGGAGCAAAAAGGCATGGCTCCGGTGGCCTACCCCATTCCACTGCCTACTGCCTACAGCGTCAAGATCTGGGGTGTGGCAAAAGGTAGTGGCAGGTATAATAAATTCCTTCCCTCCCACCCTCCCATGGCACTTAGCCCAGCAGCTCAGTCTCCATGGCCGTCAGGAAGGAGGGTACTTTATAATGCTGTTTCCTCTTTGGCACAGGGTACATGAGCCTCAAGATCTCATAACCGTGTTGCTTATAGTGAAAGGCTGGCCCTATGCAGCAGAGGAAGCTTGCATTCTATTAAGGGCCCTTCTTAGGGGGACGAGTAACTGGGGAAAATGCTGGGTTAGTATTCCAAAGGAGGGACAAAATTTTAAATATGGCTGCTTTTTACCTGCCTCTAAAATCAACGGTGCTATGTTATGCCCTTCCACAATGCAACAAGGACTAAGCCTGTAGGTAGGTCAGTTGCAAGGGGACAGTGGTGTAGCCACAGGTGGGTCTGGGTGGGCACAGACCCACCCACTTTGGACTGAGGCCCACCCGGCAGTAGCACAGCAGCGATGTTGTTGGACAAGATCGCAAAGTCCCACCAACTGAAGACTTCTGGCATTTCTCCCTCGAGGAGATCGGGGATCACTTAACCACTCTCCCAACCCCCCCTCCCCCCCCCCCCCCCCCGGTACCTTTAAATCCTTTAGGTATTCACAGGCAGTAAGCAGCAACACATTCCCCCTGCTCGTGTCGGCCTGAGCTGATGCAACCTCCTGTTCAGGAAATTGTGTCAGAGCAGCTCAGAGCCGGGGAGGGGAGGGGGAGAGATGCCCGTCGGAGGGGTTGGGATTGTTGTGCCCACCCACTTTGGGCTCAGGTCAACCCAAAATTGGGTGTCTGGCTATGATCTGCAAGGGGGACTAGGGAGCTAGAGGTGGTGAAAGGGCCACAGAGCTGAGAAGTGGCAGGTCCAGGACACAAAGCTAAAGTTCAGTGTAAGGCAACTAATACCCTTGCCCCAGCTCTGCAAGACAAATTTGAAAAATGATAGGCCTTCCATCACCTGGATTGTTCCTGATTTCTCCTTTTTGATGCAAATTTTGTACAAATCTTACTGTGCACCGCCTTGAGTGAATTCCTTCAAAAAGGCGGTAAATAAATCCTAATAATAAATAAATAAATAAAGCTGTACTGCAGCCTACCTGCTCTATCCCAGCACTAATATTGTATTTTATTAACAAGATCTGTCATGCAAACATTCTGCGCTGTTTCAAGCTTCACAGACTCTGATCCTTGAGTGATATAACCCACTATGGCTGTCAAGATCTTTCCAAAGAATATTCATGATATGTATTTGTAAATGATATGTCCAGGGTCCCGATGCACAAAGGCAGCCGTAAAATACGGGTGCCTCGCTAACATTTAGCGAATCGCTAACAACCAGCGATGCACAAAGGGGATCGCATGCAAATGAAGTGCACGGATCCCCCTTTGTGCATCCTCGCTGTTTGCGAGTTCGAGCTGTCAAATTTTTTAAAAAATGCAGGGGGAGGGGTCGCTCAGAGGTGAGAGGTAGGAAGCATAATAAGCAGGCAGCCTTTATAGCTTCCTGCTTGTGCTTCTCTGCTCTCCCACAACTCCAGAGCAGCTGTAAAATGTCCTCCTTAAATTAGGGCTGCTCTGGAGCTGTGCATCCCTTGAAATACACATTAGATTATGATTGAGCTCATTAGAATACTAATGAGCTCATTGTAATACATTTGCATGGGGTTCTCAGTGGCTGCTAAGGGCATACGTTAGAGCCACAGAAAACCCCCTTGTGCATTCCTAGCTACCTAAATGTTTGCTTTAGACTGGCTAGAACCAGTGTTGCCAGGTGGGCGGTTTTACCGCCCAATTGGGCGGTTTTCCGCGACCCGCCGCGGGAAATTTTTGCCCGCGGCGGGTTGCGGTTTTTTGGGCTGTTTTTTGGGCTTCAGGGCGGTTTTTTCGGCCGTGGGGGGGCGGGGTTAGTGACGTTTTTGGGCGGGGTTAGTGACGTTTTGGGCGGGGTTAGTGACGTGGGAGGCGGGGCCGATGACGTGGAGGCAGGGCCGATGACGGGGAGGCGGGGCCGGTGACGTGGGAGGCGGGGCCGGTGACGGCGGGGGCGGGGCCGGTGACGTGGGAGGCGGGGCCGGTGACGGCGGGGGCGGGGTTGATGACGGCGGGGGCGGGGGTGATGACGCAGGGGTGGGGGGTGTCAGGGGCGGGGTTTGTGTTTGGGCGGGTTTTGGGCTGTTTTTTGGGCTGGATTGGGCTGGCAAAAAATTTTCCACCTGGCAACCCTGGCTAGAACCAGTGTATCTGGCCCCAGGTCAGGGATATTATTTTGATCACACTAACAACAGAATCACCCACAATGCTAGGGAAGTACAGACTGCCTCACCCTCCACCCCCCAGCACAACCACCTCTATATTCTGTGAGATGGTCAATCTATGAAAGTGAATACTGGAAACAAAAAGAATAAAAACAGATACCTCACAAATCTTTCCACAAGCTGTTCCACAAACTCGTATATCTCATGCCAGTTTTGCTTTATGCTGCCGGACCTAAAATAAACAGGAAAATATGTAAGAACTAATATATCCACAGTGCAGAGAACAAATAGGACAAGGTTTGCATGTTTCCTCTATATTTTAATGACCTTTATGCAGAATCATATTGGCGAGGCTCATCCATTTGATGCAAGCAGAATTCTGGCCAGTGAGGCCCTGAAGATCTTGAAGGGGGTCAGAATGAAAAAGTAACATCCTCCATGTTTGCATGCTTGTAAATCACTGACAAAATGCAATGAAAATAAGCACACTTGAATTTAGGAGACAGGCCAAACTCCTGATGAATTTACAGCCGAGGGGACTAACTCGTGGGATACATTTTTGCACATATTGACACTATGGGATAAAATTTCAACCACACTTGCATTTTTTCCTGATCATGATAGTTATGAATCTTTTGGAGAGCCTGTTTAGGTTATAGCCTCTGCTGGGGTGTACTATGACAAAAGCACATGAAAAAAATGCTCTTGAATCAGCTGTATCTTTCCAAATTAATGAAAGGCCTTCTCCTCTGGCTAGGTGCCCAGAATCGGTCAGTGCTGCATGTTAAGGAGAGATGAACAAGTCAATCTGGATTAAATTTAAATCTCTTCTGTACTAGATTCTGTCCTCAGATTCAAGGCACAGCCAACTCTCACCCAAAGTGGCTCAAAATGAACCAAAATTGTAATTCACTATTTATTTATTTATTAACCACTTCTACTATTAACATTTGAGTACCAAACCAATGTGCGTAGTCAACATAATAACCAAAAACATGTACAACACACACACAAATGTAAAACATAAAATCCATCCATTCAGCGGCAATGTTATCATCAGCTTACACTACCCTCCCCCACTCCTCCAACTCACTTCCAAATTGCAAGTCCTCCTCTCCATTTCCAAATCCCCTTTCTACACCTCAGCAGGCACAGCCCCACTATAGCACCCTACACAGAAACCTCCTAACTCCAGAAATATCCACATCTTCACTGCTCTGCAAAAGTGAAGATAATTTTGCTCCATTCTCACATCTAAAGGAAGGCTATTGAATAGAACAGGTACAGAAACTTTATTTCTTGCATAAAGGGGACATCAATACCTCCTACTGGCTCAGACCAAGTTCCCACTCAGGATCTTAACGTAAATACCAAATACCATGGGCAATCGCCGCTTTTGACACTGTCAATCACAACCTACTTCTTGACACACTGTCCTCCCTTGGGTTCCAGGGCTCTGTCCTCTCCTGGTTCTCCTCTTATCTCTCCCATCATACCTTCAGAGTACACTCTCATGGTTCGTCCTCCTCCCCTATCCCGCTCTCTGTTGGAGTTCCTCAGGGATCTGTCCTTGGGCCCCTCCTTTTTTCAATCTACACCTCTTCCTTAGGCTCCCTGATCTCATCTCATGGTTTCCACTATCATCTTTATGCTGACGACACCCAGCTGCATCTCTCCACACCAGACATCACTGCGGAAATCCAGGCCAAAATATCGGCCTGCTTATCCGACATTGCCGCCTGGATGTCCAACCGCCACCTGAAACTTAACATGGCCAAGACTGAACTTATTGTTTTCCCACCCAAACCCACTTCTCCTCTCCCTTCACTCTCTATCTCAGTTGATAACACCCTCATCATCCCTGTCTCATCTGCCCGCAACCTCGGTGTCATCTTCGACTCCTCCCTCTCCTTCTCTGCGCATACCCAGCAGATAGCCAAAACCTGTCGCTTCTTCCTCTACAACATTAGCAAAATTTGCCCCTTCCTCTCTGAGCACACCACCCATACTCTCATCCACTCTCTCATTACCTCTCGCCTTGACTACTGCAACCTACTCCTCACCGGCCTCCCACTTAGCCACCTATCCCCCCTTCAGTCCATCCAGAACTCTGCCGCACGTCTTATCTTCCGCCTTGACCGATATACTCATATCACCCCTCTTCTCAAGTCACTTCACTGGCTTCCGATCAGATACCGCATACAGTTCAAGCTTCTCCTACTAACCTACAAATGCACTCGATCTGCAGCCCCTCCTTACCTCTCTACCCTCATTTCCCCTTACGTCCCTACCCGTAACCTCCGCTCTCAAGACAAATCCCTCCTTTCAGTACCCTTCTCCACCACCGCCAACTCTAGGCTCCGCCCTTTCTGCCTCGCCTCACCCCATGCTTGGAACAAACTCCCTGAGCACATACGCCAGGCCCCCTCCCTACCCATCTTCAAATCATTGTTCAAAGCCCACCTCTTCAATGTCGCCTTCTGCACCTAATCACAACACCTCTACTCAGGAAATCGAGACTACCCCAACTTGACATTTCGTCCTTTAGATTGTAAGCTCTTCTGAGCAGGGACCGTCCTTAGTTATTAATTTGTACAGCACTGCGTAACCCTAGTAGCGCTCTAGAAATGTTAAGTAGTAGTAGTAGTAAGGTATGAAAGGTTACTCTATTCTATTCTATTTACATCATTCATATTCCGTCTTTAACCATAGCTGTAAAGCGGATTACACTAAGACTCACATCTATTACTACTACTACTTATCATTTCTAAAGCACTACTAGACGTACGCAGCGCTGTACACTTGAACATGAAGAGCATAGGCGGTCGGTGGCCCAACTGTTTGGGGAGGCTAAAGGGGGCAGGGTTATGGGTGGGGCCAGGGGTGGGGCTTACATCCATAATTGTCTGACAACACACAGAAAAAAAAATAAGTAAAAGTAAAATAGTCACAATTAATACCTTATATTAAATTTAGATATTAGATATGTATCATATGTCAAAGAAAAAAAGCAGTTGCTCAAAGCATGTATTAACTAATGTATACTATTAAAAAATGTTATCAGTTATGAAACACTGCTATTTCCATCCATGGAAAATCCCAAAATGAAATGGTCACATTAGTGAAGTAACATCCGGCGACTAGACTTCACATCATAGGTGTCAATGATCTGCTCAGGGTTAATATCTCCAACAAGATCACTTTCAATGTTCAGTAAACATAAAGCTGTCAGTCTTTCTTGACCCGTTGTGGATCTCAGCCAGTTTCATACACATCTCATATGAAGGCAAAATACTGAACTGGAAAGTTACCTCAAGAAGTCAGACTTAGCATGTAGCAATACTAGAAAAATTAAAACTTAAATGCAAAATATCACAGATGCACATTTTCCAAAAGCTGGCATATTCTGAATAAAATACTTTTTTCTACCTTTGTTGTCTGAGCATTTAGTTTTTCTATTCGCTTTGGTCCCAGTGTCTTCTGTTTTATGCAGTGTCTTCTTTCTATTTGATATTTTTTCTCTCACCATGTCCACCATCCTCCTGTGTCCTTATGCGTCCTGTCTACCATCTGTAGCACTGTCCCCATCCTTCAGTGTTCCTATACAGCTCTTAAATTCAGCAGTTTCCCTCCATCCATATCCAGCATTTCTCCTCACTCCCCTCCATCCATGTGCATCTACTTCCCTCCCCTCCATCCATGTCCAGCATTTCTCCTCTCTCCCTTCCCCTCCATCCGTATGCATCTCCTTCCTTTGTCTTTCCTTCCCTCCATCCCTGTCCGACATTTCTCCTCTCTTCCCTGCCCTCCACTCCATCCATGTCCAGATTTCTCCTCTCTTCCATCCCCTCCATCCATGTACATCTCCTGCCTGTCTTCCCTCCCCTCCATCCATCCATGTCCAGCACCTTCCCTCTTTCTCTCCTACCAGTGTCATCCCTCTTTCTCCATCTTTCCACCCATTACCGTCTCCCAATCCTTCCATCCATTGTCTCCCTGTGCCTCCCCTTCCTTCTAGACAATTCTCTCTCTCTCTCTCTCTCTTGACCCTTTTCCATTCAGCATGTCCTCTCTCTCCCCATCCTCCCAGTGTCTTTCCTCTTTCCCTCTCTACCCTTCCATCCAGCGTCTTCCCTCTTTCTGCCCCCTCCTTCCAGCATTTTCCCTCTTTCTCCCTCCTTTCATTCAGCACTTCTCCATCTGATAGCTAGGGTCTCCCCCAGTTTCTCCCCAGCAGCTTCTCTCTCTCTCTCTCCTGCCAATGTCCCCTCTTTCTCTCCCCATCTTTCCACTCATTTCTCTCTCTCTGTTCCCCTCTTCCATCCAGCATCTTCTCTCTGGCTCTCCCCTGCTCTTTTCCATGTCCCCTCTTTCTCTCCCCATCTCTCTCTGACTCTCCCCTGCTCTTTTCCATGTACCTGGCTCTCCCCTGCTCTTTTCCATGTACCTGGCTCTCCCCTGCTCTTTTCCATGTTCATGGCTCTCCCCTGCTCTTTTCCATGTCCCTGGCTCTCCCCTGCTCTTTTCCATGTCCCCTCTTTCTCTCCCCATCTCTCTCTCTCTGACTCTCCCCTGCTCTTTTCCACGTCCCTGGCTCTCCCCTGCTGTTTTCCATTGTCCCTCTTTCTCTCCCCATCTCTCTCTGCCTTTCCCATGCTCTTTTCCATGGCCCCTCTTTCTCTCCCCTTCTCTTTTCCATGGCCCCTCTTTCTCTCCCCATCTCTCTCTCTGGCTCTCCCTGCTCTTTTCCACTCTCTCTCGCTCTCCTCCAGCGTCCTCACTTCCTTACCATTTCCAGCCATGTTCTCTCCCTCTGGGCCTCTCTACAGCAGCGCTGACACAAGAACAAAAAGAAGCGCGGGGCCGCAGCAGCCTTCAGGCATGCGCTTTCGGCTCTGCCCCTGGAACGGGAAATTGACATCAGCAGGGGCAAAGGACGGCAGAGCCGACAGCACATGCCTGAAGGTTGTTGCGGTCCCGTGCTTCTTTTTGTTCTTATGCTGGCTGTGGAGAGAAGCAGCGGCAGCGGTTCAGTGTGGTGCTTGTTCCTACTGCCACTCAACAGAAGCGACGGCGGCAGCAGAATTCAGCGGGACTCGAGTCAGGGCTACATTTGGAGGAGGAAGAAGGCGGGGAAGGTCACAGCTGGGCTGGGGAGGCGTATGCTCCCCAAGCCTCTTATACAAGGCGTCTATGATGAAGAGACAGTCCCTGCTCGACAGAGCTTACAATCTAATTAGGACAGACAAACAGGACAAACAAGAGATAAGGGAATGCCTACTTTTTAGCATTGGAAAAATGAGTTTCATAACTTGTTAGTCATGGAAGGCTGTGCTGCTTGTTTAACGCTTAAACATAGATTGTATTGGACATTATATATTCCTTCCTATTTTCTATCCCTATGTACCTGAATATACTATCCTTACCCGACCCTAATATCAAATTGTATTTGTTTCCATACCGGACTTGGCGATCGCCTTTATGGTATTATGTAAGCCACATTGAGCCTGCAAATAGGTGGGAAAATGTGAGATACAGATGTAATAAATAAATATTAAAGTGAGGATGATAAAATAAGGGTTCTGAACAAGTGAATAAGGGTTAGGAGTTAAAAGCAGCATCAAAAAGGTGGGCTTTTAGCTTAGATTTGAAGACGGCCAGAGATGGTGCTTGACGTACCGGCTCAGGAAGTCTATTCCAGGCATAGCTGTAAAGCGGATTACACTAAGACTCACATCTAATAGAAGGGAATTGCATTTACAATATAAAATTCAATCAGTACTTTATGAATGTTAAAAGAAACACGCTCAAAACTCAAAGAAAACAAATGGGTTTTTAAAGCTTTGCGAAACTGTAAAGATGAAGTGATCTGTCTAATATGAACTGGAACACTATTCCAAATTTTAGCGCTCTAGTACACAAAAGAGCATTACAAAACGGATATTAACTTAACATTTTTCATTGAAGGAATATCCAAAGTTAATTTGGAACTACTTCTCAAGGATAATCGCGCAGATGGAACAGATAGAAACCGAGTCACATTCTCTGATCCCAAACCATAAAAACTTGTAGATACCAGACGCGCTTAGAATAAATATCAATAACTTAAATGGCTTCTGGTTTATTTGCGCTTGATGTACCACCATACCTAACTGACAGATCACAGCGGTTTACAAAATTAAAAATAAAAAGAGATCATCAGAAAGGAACTACAAATCGTGACAGGAAAGAATACACAGCAGTGGCGTAGCTAAGGGTGGGCCTGGGTGGGCACAGGCCCTACCCATTCTTGCCTCAGGCCCACCCAGTCAGCAGCCCATGAGGCCCCCAAAACTCTTCAGTGGCAGCACCTCACTACTATCGCTCCCTCTTCACTTGTGGCCTGGCATCTGCCCGTCTCTCTACCCCCCTCCCAGTCTACCTCAGAGCTACTGCTAGCGGCATCCTGCACCGACTCTGCAGGCTTCTCTCTGTCATGTCCTGCCCTCAATGATGTCACTTCTTGTTTTTTTGGTGGGAATGTGGTAGAGAGAAGCCTGCAGGGCCGGCGCAAGATACCTATAGGAATTGTGAGGGACAATGACTCTGAGGTAGGACCGGGGAGAGGGGGTTCAGAGAAAAACGGGCAGACAGATCATTTTTTTAAAAACCCACTATACTGTATGTATGTACAGGGGTAGCGTTGGGGGTGAGAAGGGCCCACCCAGGTTAACTCTGGGCCCACCCAAAATGGCAGGTCTGCCTACGCCCCTGATACACAGTCATATCATACTCATATCTACCTAAGAGTAGACATGGGAAAAGGGCAAGGAAGGACAAGCCATTGTAAGGAAAGGAAAAAGGAACAGACCATAAGAGCAATAGGGATCAGTCACTCCAAGCTGATTGAAAGAAAAGGCCTTTTAAAGAACCAAGTCTTCAAAAAAAGTTTAAACGTTTTAAAAGACTTGCTCAGATCAAACAAGGAGGGGAAGGGAATTCCACAACAAAGGGGAAACAAGATAGAAAGCACACACCGGTGTGTTTTTTCTATTGAGTGACAGTGATTGGGGTTATGTTGTATGTCAGTAGTTTGCTATGGAATGGGGGGTGTACTTGGGTTGGTATTGGTCTTCATATTTTGTTTGGCGATTTGGGGTAGTCCCCATCCCTTGCCGGGGGATTAGTTTGGTATTATACATTGTGTTATGTTGTTACCTTACTAAAGAGAATGTTGGGGGGGGGGGGAGGAACACTGATCACACTGTTAACATTTTGAATGAAATGG